>NW_005434447.1:0-58980 GCF_000315625.1 Guillardia theta CCMP2712
GAGGCGGGGCTGAAGGTACTGACGGGCCCGGCCGGCAGGATCCGTCGAGAAACAGGGGGGTCAAGGGAGGTTTTCTTCCCCCTGGGAGAAATGTCCTATGGGTTTTTGGATCTGCGATATAAAAAAGTCTTGTCTCGGTCACGTGATGTGTCACGTGACCGGTCAGGTGAGCCTGTCAGCCGGGTCACGGCCCCTGTCAGCCGGCTGACATGTCACGGGCCTGCTGACACGGTCCGCTGACCGGTCACGGCCGCCCGGAGAGATCTAATTGGTACCAAATAGTATCCACCCCCTTTAGATGACATTGCCCTGTTTGGACCCGTGAAGGCATAGAAGAGTATCCTTTAAAATACTTCAGGTTTTAAGTCTGTGAAACGAAACAATCTGCGCGTTTCTGTCGAATACCCCTTTTGTAAATATTGTTTCTACTAAGTTTAATCAGAATTTTTATTAGTATTGCAGTGTCAATATAGAATAGATATTTTTAATTTTAAGCAGTGTAATAGATATTTCATAAGCGGTTTATAATTCTTATCGTTTTTATAAACGTAGTCATAATATTGGCCGTCTGGATAATGGTCTTCAGGGAGGTTTACATTCATCGACGGCGAAGGGCATTTGCGCTATTTTGGGATCCCGGCCGAAAAAAGGGTCTTTCTTGCCTTTCTCCCCTTTTGTTGGGTGATCCTCACCGCTATGCCTACTTTCTCACCCCTCACTTTCAGACATTTTCCCGTTTTCACATTATTGTTTGTAAGCGTTGTACTTTTTTCCTTGCGTTCTGATTTTTTGTATAATATTATGACCAAGGAAACCCCTCTCGTGCAACATCCTCTTTGTAATCTCAAAGGAAAGATATCAGTGCGTGCAAGTACTTTGCTAGTCAAATATTTCTATTACAAAACGTTTGTGTTGACGGAGAGTCAAGGTTGCTTACTCATGGACATGTAAAATGTAATGCAGGCAGTAAATTCAAGCAGAACGCAATTAGAACGTCGGATATCCGGGAGCAAAGGTGGTATACAAGAACGGCCATCATGGCGGATTGCTGGTCCTCAGGGGCGAATCCTACTCATTTGCTTTTTGGATTGTACCAAACGCACCACCTGGTAAAGATTTTGAGTTTGAGGAGGAAACCATATCATATGCTGATCACCAGAGGTTGTTCATTCAATAGGAACACTTACATCTCTTCGATAATGCTGCGTTTACTGTGGAAAATAGTACTTGACAAGAGAAACCTCACTTTTGTAAACTTTGAATATTTTGACATCCCACTCAAATCGCAAATTTACCATTGTTTCAACGAGGTTTTCGTCAGCCCTCAGTATGGTCCTTTGATCAACACCCAAGAAAGACTATTGTTTGTCCAAGATATACATAAATTTCTGGGATACAGTTTTGATCTTCGACCTTTCACTCGATTGGCGGTGGGGTTTTATCATCGCAAGGAAGGAACCTCCTTGCGCACGATTTGTAATTTGGGCATTCTTTATCGTGAACTTTGTATGCTATACAACATATATTGTTTCAATCTGACTACCACATCTGATATTCCTGTTTTGGTGCAAGTTCGACGATTCGACGATGCAGATATCATTCTTAGTCCTCACGGCTCTCATTTGTTTTTGCTTTGGTTCTCATCTCGTCCTAAAATGGTGTTAGAGTTCCAATCTATCCTGTACAACACCAATGTGTTTCACATTGCCAAAGCTGCAGGAATTGATGCTTACATATCCGTGGGTCATGACATTTCTAGCAAAAATTGTAAGAACAATTCAATCTTAACCAAAACCCATAAATCGAAATGCAACCAAACAGCGGTCAACAGAACTTTGCTTTGTTATCCTAAGAACTGTCCGCTTGGTACATGTCATGATGTGGTTGCAATTCAGAGTTTCATGGATTTGCATGTTTCTTCGTCTATTCATCATTTTGAGGTCGGGTTGTTTTCACTTGCACGTCGAAAGTCGATCCCTGCAGAGAAACTGATTACAGCGAAAAATGACATCACCATCAGTGCAAAATGATTCTGGAGTCAGTTCGAGCAACCGTGTTGTCGCATGGAGAAGGTTTTCACGTAAATTCCACCTATATTTGATCGTCTTATCTTGAAGTTCGTGATAGATACGTATGAACTGATGGAGCCTGAAATATCCTGTAGTTGGCACGCTTCTGAATTGCTAGTGACGGTACCGTGTTATTCAAAAAAGTGAGCAAAAAGTGCTCCAAATGCGCAAAAGTAAGCGACTTTACATATATACGTTTCAAATTTTAAATGACATGGCGAAATCACTGCAGGGGTGGAGAACAGGAGTCATACGGTGGTCTCGATGATAATGTTTAGTTTTATTATAGAGAATTTGGTTCTGTTTGGAAAATGTGTCTGTGAAGGGGGTTGTAAAGTAGATAATGTGTGGTTTTTTGTTATGATTTTCTATAAATCTTTAGTATAATTTGAATAAAAACTGAAGAAATTATAAGAAATCGCGACGTTTGGGGATTTTGGATGACAATGAATGACGAAGATTTTAGTGAACTCGCAACGTTTCGGTTGTTGTTTATGATAATTGTAGTGAACTCGCAACGTTTCGATTGTGTGTGATGACTTGATGAGAAATTTTGAGTGAGACCGTTGATAATTGTAGTGAACTCGCAACGTTTCGATTGTGTGTGATGACTTGATGAGAAATTTTGAGTGAGACCGTTGATAATTGTAGTGAACTCGCAACGTTTCGATTGTGTGTGATGACTTGATGAGAAATTTTGAGTGAGACCGTTGATAATTGTAGTGAACTCGCAACGTTTCGATTGTGTGTGAAGACTTGATGAGAAATTTTGAGTGAAACCTTTGATAATTGTAGTGAACTCGCAACGTTTCGATTGTGTGTGATGACTTGATGAGAAATTTTGAGTGAGACCGGGACGACTACAACGAAATCGCGTGTTTTCGAGTATTTAGGTTGATAATGTGATGACTTGATGAGAAATTTTGAGTGAAACCGTTGATAATTGTAGTGAACTCGCAACGTTTCGATTGTGTGTGATGACTTGATGAGAAATTTTGAGTGAAACCGGGACGACTACAACGAAATCGCGTGTTTTCGAGTATTTAGGTTGATAATGTGATGACTTGATGAGAAATTTTGAGTGAAAACAGGGATGACTACGATGAAATCGCGTGTTTTTCGTATTTTTAATGTGTGAAAACTCGGCTAATGATTGAAAAGAGGATGTTTTCGAGTAAAAGTTTGTCAAATTTGCGATGAAAGAGTACTTTTTAGCGCGTTTGTAGCCAAAAGCGTGTTATTTTTGAGTAGAAATAAGCGAACAAAGTGTTATATAACCCAAATGTGTTATTTTTTATTAGAAATAAGGGAATAATGTGTTATATAACAAAGAAAATATATATTTTTGTATTATTTTGAAAAGACGTTATCAAATATTGATTTTTTTTGGTTGTCTAGTGATTTTTTGATTTGGGAGTTATAAATTTGTAACAACGTTTGTAAGTCTATGATAATTTTGTATAAGAAATTTGCTATGAAAGTTGAATTTGGGTTTGAATTGTCGACCAAGTTATAAAGTCTTGAAGTGTATTGATTGTAGAGAGATTGTATTTGAATGATGAACAGATTGTAATAAGTATTTTGTTGTGATTTTTGTTTATTTTGTGTTTTAGAGTATTGAAATACTTTATCCCAGAATATTGTATTTTGTTGTATTATTGTTTGCAATGTATTGAATTGATATTGTATTGAGTTTTGATTTGAATTAATTTTGGTATGAATTCATTTGTACCGATTGAATATGGTAATATACCTTGGAATTGTATTTGATGATTGAACAATGATTTAAATTGTTTTATTTTTTTGAGGATTGATGCTATGAATATGAATTGAAAGATTGATATTGTAATTTGTTGGAATATTATGTATATTTTGTTATCATTGAATTGTGACAGAGGGTTTAGGATATAGAATGATTGTGAGAATGATTGATTGTATTCAGAAATTTTATTTTTTGTGAAATTATGAAAGTTTGATAACAATTGAAAATGTATATGATATAATTGAATGATTTGTGGAGAGGATTGTAATTGTGTGTTTTGAGAATTTATATTTTTTTGAATTTGTGAGAGAGTGAATTGATTGATTGATTGTAATGATTGAATGTATAATTGTAATTGATTTTGTTTCAATTGTATAGCAGCTTGATTGGATAAATTTAGAATTTTTGATATTTGTTGAGATTGAATCATTTTATGATTTTTGTTTTTTTTTTTTGTATGTATTTTGTGATTAGAATGATAATAAATATGAAAATTGTTTTGGAATGAATGTGTGAATGAAATTGATTATTGGTGTGTGGACGGTGCGGTGCATGTAATCTGAGGTGTAATCTGAGGTGTAATCTGAGGTGTAATCTGAGGTGTAATCTGAGGTGTAATCTGAGGTGTAATCTGAGGTGTAATCTGAGGTGTAATCTGAGGTGTAATCTGAGGTGTAATCTGAGGTGTAATCTGAGGTGTAATCTCAAGCATCATCCTCCCAAGCATCATCTCAAGCATCATCTCAAGCATCATCCCAAGCATCATCGCAAGCATCATCCCAAGCATCATCGCAAGCATCATCTCAAGCATCATCCCAAGCATAATCGCAAGCATTATCTCAAGCATCATCCCAAGCATAATCCGGACCCTAAGGGTCCGGAGATTATCTGAAGGGGAATCTGAAGTGTAATCTGAAGCATTATCTGAAGCATCATCACAAGCATCATCCCAAGCATTATCTCAAGCATCATCCCAAGCATAATCCGGACCCTAAGGGTCCGGAGATTATCTGAAGTGTAATCTGAGGTGTAATCTGAAGCATCATCCCAAGCATCATCCCAAGCATAATCCCAAGCATCATCCCAAGCATTATCTCAAGCATTATCTCAAGCATCATCCCAAGCATAATCCGGACCCTAAGGGTCCGGAGATTATCTGAAGTGTAATCTGAGGTGTAATCTGAAGCATCATCTGAAGCATCATCTGAAGCATCATCTGAAGCATCATCTGAAGCATCATCTGAAGCATCATCCCAAGCATAATCCGGACCCTATTATCTGAAGTGTAATCTGAAGCATCATCCCAACCATCATCCCAACCATAATCCCAACCATCACCATCATCCTCCCACAAAATAACAATAAAATCATATAAATGTATACTCATTCAACACAAATCACACCATGGCTCATTCAATGAAAGTTGATCATTACATAACATGGAAAGTCGAAAAGTTTTCTAAATCTTTATTTGATGAAAATCTAATCACTGAAAAACAAAAAAAACAAATAGATACTTGGGGAAAAGATCTGGCAGCAAACTACAAGACATTGGACAAAAAAAATGGAAGAAGAAACAAATTGATAAACTTCTTCCAGGAACTAAGTAAAGTAATCAAAAACAAAGATTCAGATCTCGATCAATTGAAAAATCAACATAGTTTGATAGATGATAAATCAGTCAAATTGATTCAACAATGGAGGGATTCAAAAATCGCACAAAAGGTTGCCAATTTCTTTGAAAAAATTGCTCAATCAATCAAACAAAAAGATCATAAGAAACAAAATATTGATAAATCAAAACATAAATCAAAAACCAAAACAAAAGACAAATCAAAAGACAAATCAAAAGATAACTCAGATGACACACAAGATGATGCACAAGATGATTCACAGGATGATTCACAGGATGATTCACAGGATGATTCGCAAGATTCTGACTCAAATTCAAAAGATTCTCATTCAGATTCTCATTCAGATTCTCATTCAGATTCAAATTCAAATTCAGATTCAGATTCAGATTCCGACCCCGATCATGATTCACACACTGCAAAAACTGTTCCACTACCCCAGGGGTATGGTACCAAATAGACACCCCCCCGGGGTCAGATTTTTTCAAAGGCGCGCAAGGGAAGGTCACGTTACCGCATCACGTTACACACGGCCGTGACTTTGGAACCGTGACTTTGGTATCGTGACTTTGGTATCGTGACTTTCGGTATCATGACCATGGTATCGTGACTTTCGGTATCATGACCATGGTATCGTGACTTTCGGTATCATGACCTTGGTATCGTGACTTTCGGTATCATGACCTTGGTATCGTGACTTTGGTATCATTACTTTTGTATCGTGACTACGGTATCGTGACTTTTGGTCTTAGCACCAAGCGCACGTGCTGGCCCTTCAAAAAAAAGACTTAGCACCAAGCACGTGCTGGCCCTTCAAAAAGTTCCTGAACCGTTGCGTTTTTGACCCGAAAACATTATTGACCCGCATTTTTGACCCGCATATAAGAAATTTTTTTGTTCCAAAAACATTTTTGAAAAACTCCAATGGTTCATTCGTGTGTCGAAAAACGCAACGGTTGGAAAAAAATTACCTAATTGTTTTAAACATTCATTCAAAATCATGTTGCAGCAACACCTCCGATCCTCCTCCGCTTCAGATCCCTTGTGGACGCCTTTTCCACACAAGCCCTTGATGCCGCACCCCTCTTGTTACTCACCAACGCGTTCTCTATGCGCATCATCGTTCCGACGTTGGCCCTCATGACAACGCGGCTGAGTGTCTCAAAATCCCTGAGGTATCCAGCACCAACACGCGGATCCAGGAACCAGGAGAAGTCATGTGCCTTCAGAGACACGCGGCAATCGAGATGGTTGTGCCTTGCAGTCAGGCCGCACATCATCGACCTCAATCCAAAGGCAACGGTGAACGCGAGGTAGAAACCATCCAGGTCATCCGACTTGGCGTCGACCCATTGTTGCACAAGCGAGTGCGCATACCGCGCGGGATAGAATTCATGGTCCAGGTAGTCCGCAACCGCCCTCCCAACGGGGGTTGTACATTTGGCATCGATCCCAAGCTGCTTGAGATATGCCTTCTGATCATGCACCAGGCCCGTTGGGTGCGCATTGTCGCTCAAACCCACAATGTGATCCATGACCGTTGTGCAGTAGATGATCCTTGCAATGGTGAGGTCGGTGCTCTTGTCCACCAGCCCGCTCCGTTCACAATCGTAATGGAGCTGCCGCAGCCTATCTTGCAGGGGGTCAGAGGATGGCCCTAGGTCGAGGGTTCCGGATCTGATCATCTGCTCCACCTCCTCAAAGAAGGATGAGATGGCCTTGATACCGCTACCGCTGCCCCCTTGCATGATGAGGTGCCTGAAACCATGCACATTGGGGTTGTAGAGGATCATCTCCTTGATGGACGCCGCGGTGATCCCGGTACTCTCAAGGATCTCGGGCGCATACCTCGAGTAGAACACGGCAAGGTCGGAGATCCCGTCCACAACGTTGCCGAGGAGGTTGTCACGGAGTATGCGCTCGGATCCGTTGATCTGGCCATCCGGCTCGATGCATAGGGTGCGCTCAAGCTGTATCCTCATATCTTGCTTGGCCTGTTTCAATGAGGCCTGGATGGTGGGCTCTAGATCGCCCCAGTCATGGCGTTGGATGATTTGTGGTGCGATATTCAGCGAGTCGAAGTACATGTTGCGGAAGCCCTCGGGAGTGAGAGGATAGGAAGGGGCGGATGAGGAGGAGGGGGATTCAGTGGCACTCATGGTTGGTTTGGGTTGGGTAACCAAAGGCGCCCCTTTAAATAGAGGGTTTTGTTTCTTTTTTTCCCACCCCCCGACAACGGTTTTACTACACCCCGGTTATCTTTTTATCCCAACGGCAAGTGCGCTTGGTGCTAAGTCTTTTTTTTTTGAAGGGCCAGAACGTGCGCTAGGTGCTAAGTCTTTTTTTTGAAGGGCCTGCACGTGCGCTTGGTGCCAAGTCTTTTTTTGAAGGGCCTGCACGTGCACTTGGTGCTAAGTCTTTTTTTTGAAGGGCCAGCACGTGCGCTTGGTGCTAAGTGTGACAGAACGAAAAAACAAAAACTATAATCACTTTTCAAATATAAACCCAAAAATTAAAATCGTTTCACCGTTTCACCATACTTTCACTAGCCGTTATCCCGCGGCTACCCAACAACCAACGTACACTACCCCACCCACCCTCCCGACCATAATCTAAACATTTTTTTCTCGACCCGGGGGGGGGGGGGGGGGTTGTTTTTGGTACCATACCCGGGTGGGGGTGGATCGTTTCCTTGTTGCCGTGTTCGAACACTCATCTTCAATCAAAGAAAGCTGGCTCACGAGTTCAGTGCAATTCAGTCAAATATGTCGAACAAACTGCATAACTCTCTTCTTATTCCTTTCGTTCACCCGATTGATGACATGGATTCTTTTTTTTTCACTCAATTCGTTTTCGAGATCATCAACACCGAATTTCACAGGGATAATCGCCAGCAGCACTACATACATCAATGCAAACATACCCGCGAAAAGGGATTCCAAGAGTTTTTCAATTGTGTCACGGGGAAGTTTCGGCCACGATTCCGTCATCAATTGTACAAATTCTCCAAACATCTCATTCCTCTGTGGTCTAGACAACTCGTCTTGATATGGGATTCGCAATACCAACACACCGACATTTTGAAAGAGTTTCTGTAATACTCCAATTATGTCCAACTTCGTCTCGGGGTGACCTGCCACATCATGAACAAGCTCAAGACTATCATATAGCATGTGATTTTCCATCCCCCGTCGCTGGGCGCTCGATAACTTGTACCGTGTTATCATCAACCAGTTTCTTTTGCTCAAATTACCCAGTTCAATGGCCGTTTTTTGCAATCCTTCATCTAACATGTTGAGGACTGTCGTGGTCCTTGCCATTGATTTTGAAGAATTGCGCAAAAAAAACGGCTAACAAAGTGCTGTACATCGCAAACTTGTGCGCATATACAGACATTCTGTTGACCATAACTTCATATTTCAAGAGCTGTGCACCTTGATCGTTCTGTGACATTGCTTTAAAGTCAGGGTTGGGTGTTTGCATCTCCTTGAAATCCTTTTTCTGTTGCTCAACAAGAGCTGGGGAATGCCAAATCTGGTTCAAAAGCTTCTACCGGAGAGAGCATCTGCCTCCAAAAATCTAGCAACGGTTTTGGGTTTTCGCGAAGGATGTTTGTGAACTCGTGCTTCTTCATTCGAGTGAAGTTGCAATTCTTGCAGAGTGACATGGAAAACTTGCGCGTAGATTACGGCAGTGTTTTGTTTGTTAAAATGAATATATACTAAAAACCAGTTTTTGAAACTGCCTCGGGTTTCTTCAGTGTGTATATATTTGTTCATGTCAAAGCATATCGACAATCAACCGGAGAATGAATGCTAATCAAGTGATAGAGCAAGTCTTTCCAAAGGACAAGAAAAACATGTCTAAAGGTAAATTCACGTACGATGAAATCCAACATATGTCACAATCAAAGCATAATATTCAGCCAAATTCTCCGAACATGGGTCATTTCACAGATCAAGAATTTCAACAACTTGCTCAAACTCATTCTACAAAAAAGGTGAAACATGGGAGAAGGGCAACTACGACCGGAGCTCCGTATTGTGAAAGGTGTATTTCGATGTACAATCAGGTATCAAGAAACCAATCAGTGTTCAACACAAGCCCGTCACATCTCGCAGCGCTTTCTTGTGGATGGAACCAGATCTAGGGTGGGGGGGGGGCGGTTGTTTTTGGTACCATGCCCGGGTGGGGTGGATCGTTACCCCGCATGTCTTTCACAGAGAGGCAGTAGCCCCTGGGGCAGTCACTAAACCACATATATTTTTGTCTTCCGCGAGGAAGGAAAGTATGGTCCGAGGTTTACGGGGGTGTGGGCTTTCGAGTTCGTCGCATGCGTCCGAGGTCTATGCCATGAGCCCAATCCAGGAGGCGATGAACGGCATATCCATGGTGGTTCCGACGGTGGTGCTGGGGCTGGATGCCTGGACGACGGGGGATTGGCATGTGACGGTGCTGCTGCTGGGGAGCTGCATGCACCTTCCGGTTTCGTTCACGTACCACCTGAGTGTGGCGTGCGGGCGGTACAGGGACAGGCTGGACAATGACATGAGGCGGCTGGACCAGAGCATGCAGCACGTGGTGGGGACCCTGTACTGCTTTGCGCTGTCGGGGTCGTTGTGGTACATGATAGCGAACGCGGTGTTCAACGGGGTGAGTGTCGTGAAGCTGTGGGATGCGAGGACGTCGAACGACGGGAGGCGATGGGTGCGGGTGATGGTCAGCATGCTGCTCTACACGGGGCCGGTGATATGGAGGGGGGACTACTGGAACTACGGTGTGGTTGTTGCGAGCATGGCCCTGTGTGGAGTCTGCTTTGTGCCTAGGGTTAACTGTGGGGTTTTCTCGGGCTGGGGGCACACGATGTTTCACGTGATTCTTGGTTTCTACGCGAGTGCGCTGGCTAGGTCGGCTTTGAAGGTTGGGGGCATTGGCTCTACGTGACAGTGAATCCGAGAAATGAACTCCCAGGTCCCAGGTCCCAGGCCCCCACGGTCAACATTTGTCACCAAACCAATATTTATGATGAGTGTTCAATCGTCTAAGTCAGGGTGTTGTCACCGAAACATGGATGACGAAGCCAACTACGCGCCGAAGCACAAGTGGGCGAAGAGGGTGGCTGCAGCGGGGCTAGCGGGGCTTGCCGGGTACGGGACGTACGAGTTTATGCAGCCGGACAAACAGTTACTCCGCCATGTCACGTATGGAGTGGGCACGGGGGCGCTGCTCGGTGCGGGCTCGAGTCTCTTATTCGAAGACTCGCCTTTCTTAACAGGCTATGTGGCTGGAGGGGTGGGAGCGGGGGCAGCGTCAGTGCTTGGGAGCGGTGTTTGGGGGCTGTCGAGGAATGGTTATCGCGGAGTGAAGGCGCTCGTGGACCTTGCGAAACCGCCGGTAACCCAGACGGGGGCTTGCATGCCATGCGGGGTCCCGAGGAGTAGATTGTGCAGGGAATGCATGCAGGGTTTGTACCATTCATAACATAAAGAAACGAGTTTTTTCAAAACAAAACGATTTCATTCATTCATTGCATTGATGACGATGGGGTGAAGAGGGATGGGAGTTTTGGATGTTGGTCATCATTCATGCTCTTCCAGCGAGTGTAAAAGTTTATGAGGCAGGGATCTGGGGGCTTTGCAGGTTTGTGTTTCTGCCGCGCGTTGACGACGTTAGCCAGGAGTTGTTGTCCATCGCTCAAGACAAAGACTGTGTGATTACCCTTGTCAAATTTCATGTCTGTTGATCCCCATGTGGATGTGCTCGAGAGCTCACGTGGGGTGGTGGGGCGTATCGCTAGACGGGATTTCGGCCCCCGTTTGCCATATATACGGATGCTTTGTTTGCTGGTCTCATTCGGCCATCCGCAGGGAGGAGGACCAATGTGTGTATGCGCCGAGAGCGACGAAGGCGTGCCATATCTGGTGGCTTGCGGCGAGGTTTGATGTGAGTCGGTGTATTTGAATTCAGCGAGAGGAGACTGACTCCACTGGGAGTGATTGATTTTTTTTTGGGGTGGGGTTCATGTGCCGTGCTTTTACACAACATATTCGGTCATGATTTTGGAGAGTAGCACATCATCTCGATGGGAGCATGCGACATTGCTCCAAGATTTTACCTTTTCGTACGAGGGGGACCAGCATGAAGTTATTCTGATCAACCTCCCGTCATTGGTAGCCCAGAAGCAGTCGTACGACAGAGTATCGAGGAGGTCGATGACGTCTTTCAGGGATATCTTCGACCAATGTCCAACACCGTGGTTCTCGAACTGCACGTAGCTCGGCTTGAAGGTCATGATCGACTTCACCGCACCGATCAGGACCAACGCATCGTTCCCTTCCGTGTCGATCTTTGGGGTGGACAAAGGTCATCGCGTGGCGAATGAATGGGAAGAGTACCTTCAAGACGTCGATGCGACGGATGCCCTCTGTCCGTACAAACTGATCGACTGTCGTCACTCTCACGTCGTAGAAGGACTTGTAATCGCTGTGGTCGGTGTCGATGCCCACGCTCTCGACCCCCGAGGGTATCACGGGGAACTTTGCAGTGGCGGGGACTGCCGAGCTGGAGAATGCGAGGTTGAAGACCTTGAGACCCTTGATGCCCAGGTCCCTCGCGAGCTTTTCTACGGGGGCCGCATTCTCTCGTGCGGCATCGATGCAGTAGTGAGATAATTCACTGTCTTCCTGCCGGCTCTCTTGATGCGGTCCCAGAGCGCCATGTCCATGGGGCATGCGGTGCTGCCCATTTGGATGTGCTTCATCCATGAGACGACATCGACGGATGGGTCTCCGGTGTACGCCCGCACGTTTGTGATGGCGTCGGTCCCTTTATTGCAACCGATCTCAATGTACACAAAGGCGTGTGAGCTTTTCTTGGACTGCCAGTCCCAGTACCACCTCTCAGTGGGGCAATTGGTGGGTGAGGATCTGAGGGCGAGGGCGTTGTTTCGCAGTTCGGTGTCTGAGCAAGGGGGGTTTTGCTTCCAGTGCTGGATCCAGTCGGTTTTGGTGTGTGCTGTGGGCTTGGGTTGCGTGCAGGGGCTGCCCACGTGGTGATGTCCCCAAAAGAGGTATGCCACAACCAGGATGGGGGAGAGAAGGAAGGGGTAGATCGGGGTGGCGAACTTCATTCTGAGAGCGCGCTGGAGCGATGCACGGGGGTGGTTGGCACTGGTCTTGTTTCCGATCTTTTTTTGTGAGGCAGGAGATCAAAATCTCTGCCGTTTGGCCAACACAGACCTGAAGGCGTGAAACTGTGTGGGTTTGGCCTCGACGAGGACCGATGCAAAGCCTTTGGCGCTACCTTGGAAGTGAACGCTTTTGATCCTCTTCCTCTCCTTTTGCTCGGAATCCCAGGCCGTCAATGTATCCCGGTCGAGCACGAACCCCTTGCGCGTGTGTGCATGCATGTGGTCGAACCCGAGGGCTACCAGGTCACAGGCCCTGGATCGGTTGGCGGGCTTGGGGAGCGGCAGTGAGGCGGGGGACGAGACGAGCGAGGCGAGCCCTGGGTCTGCGGAGATGGCGAAGAGGAACCAGAGGGACATGTCGCAGACGTACGGGGCGATCCGCTCCTTGGTTGTCAAGAGCGCCATGACCTGGGGGCTGCTATAGATTCGGAGGACGAAGCGGAGGAATTGCATGAGGACCTGCTGATCGAGCAGCGCAGTCCCGGCCCAGACCACCCAGAAGTAGCTCTCGAATGTTTGCTTGGGGATGCTGACGAGGTAGTCGCAAGACTTGGGCAGTTTCAGGTCGCTGACACGGGTGAGGAGCGCCACGTCGGTGTCGGTGTAGAAGACCCTTTGGAGATGGCGGTCGAGGGCGAATGCAGCGATGTAGAAGAACCTCTCGATGTTCTCCCGCTCCCATGGCTCCTTGAGCCCCCATGGCTTATAGGACTGCCTGAAGGTTCGGAGCATCTCGAAGACTTCCGCCTGCCTTTCGACGAGGGCATCCATGTCCACGAACTCAGCGCCGGGGGAACCCGCGTGTTGGAATGCGGTGGTTGCATCCGTGAGGATGACGACACGGTTCCCGTGGAAGTCGGAGGCGAAAGCGGTCTGCCACATGTATGTGTCAGGGGGGCGGCCGGCTGTCATCCTGTGCACCATGAGGTGGGGGGGTCCGTCCTGCGTGGCGGGGGGTTCTTTCATGCGGTTGGCTCGTCCCTGGACGGTGTTTTGGTCCCATGAGCTGTTGGACTCTACCAAGGTGCCCTCCTGTGCCTGTGATTTTGGAGGGGGTTGGGCATTTTCGAAGATGTTGAAGAGAAGGAAGGCAGCTACCAGCCCGACTGTGACTTGGGGCATGATGGACTTTGAACGCTTCTTCCACATCCCGAGGTGTATGGCGCGGAGATTCATGGCGGCTGGGTCTTGATTTGTGCTCTTCAGGGATCCGGGGAGTTTGCTTTTTTTTTTTGCTTGGGGAGCTACCGGAGGTTGCAGCACACCTCGCAGAAACCGTCGAGGACTCCCTTGATGCATGGCAGGCACAGAAGGATTTCAAGGAACCCACAGATGCAGCCTGATACACCACTCTTGTCTGGTTGGAAGTTGTCCGAGCCCGGGTAGTGGTAGTGGATGTGAAACCTGGTTTGGTCGGTATAGGCGGGGTGATTGAGATACATGGTGTTCAGGGGGTACTGTGTTGATCGGCCACTGATGGCTGTGGTCGAGGTGGCATCGTCGTCGAATGTCGAGTGGCTGTCGGACGAGTGGCTGTCATACGATGCGCGGGAGGAACTGGAGTAGAAAGGATAGGAGGTGAAGGCATGTTTTTTGGGTGTTGGCATGTCTGACTGAAGGAAGGGGAGGGGTTGTAACGTTCCCGTGTCCGGTAACGCCCGGTCGTGGAGAAAAAAAAAGGGTACATTTATGCTTTTTTTTGTTTTGTTTTTTTTGCAAAGTTACGCTCGTTTTTTTTTGGGGACAGTGAAGGAGTGGGGCAGCTTTCACGGGAGAGGAGGCGAGCGGAAGCGGATGCTTGAGTGTACCATGGAGATGGAGATGCACCTTGAGATGATCCTTCAGGAGAATGTGATGCTGAGGGGGCACGTGGGCAGTCTGCAGCAGGCGGTGTACGAGCGAGACCAGCAGATCGTCGAGTTGCAGCGGCAGTTCGATCAACTGCTGTCTGATTTCGACGAGCACGTTCAGGTGCGGGGAGGCTGCGTTGGGCTGGGTGAGGGGATGCAGGAATGCCTGGCGGTGAGGGAGAGGGAGCTCGAGGGGACGCGGGAGGAGCTTCGCCGTCATGAGGAGGCGAGGATGAATGAGGGGTCGAAGGGGGATGAGGTGTTGAAGGGGGTGATGGAGTGTTTGGCGGCGAGGGAGGGGGAGCTCGAGGGCGTGCGGGAGGAGTTGACGGGGGAGCGGAGGAGCAACTGCGCGTTGAGGGAGGCTTTGAGGAAGCAGGAGGATGAATATAAGCAGAGCGTCGAGAGGGGGTCGAGGGAGTCGAAGGAGCTGGAGAGGTTGCTACGTGAAGCGCAGAGGCAGCTGGAGTCTGTGACGTTTCAGAACCAGAAGCATAAGGGGGAGAAGATCTCGTTGGAGGCACAGCATTCAGATCTTCTGGCCATCAACAACTCTCTTGTTCACAAGAATTCGGAGATCGAGAGGCTGATGGAGGATCTGCGAGGGAGGGTTTCGCAGCTGGAGAGGCAGGAGGTATGGAGATCTCTCTTCTCGGTTTTGTGGCTGACTGTGCTGTGTTTACGTCTCTTTGCGGGGCGTGCGTGGGGCGTGAAACAGAAGAGGATGAAGGAAATCATCAAGAGCCTGAGCCAGAGGGTGAACGATCGGGAGAGGAGGTGCAAAATCCTTCACGACTCGACGAGGGAGTTGATCTCGCAGAACCACGCGTTGACTGAGGAGAAGAGGCTCTTGGATGTGGGGACAAGATGCTTCTTCAATCTCCCTCGTTGTTTCGCTGACTGGGATGGTCAGGTCGCGCTGACATCCGTCATCAACAAGTGCATGATGAAGGGAGGGTGTGGATCGACTGCTGGTATCCATCGATGTTGTGTTCTGACGGGTGTGGAAGGTACCTGGAGAAGCACAGGGGTGGCGCCGAGGATTCGGGTGATTCCAAAGCACCGATGAATCCGTTGGCATGGTCGCTGGAGACCATGGCCCTGGAGGTGTGTTTTTTCGTCGCTTTTGCAGTGGCCAGTGCAGAGGGAGATCGTTGACTGGGGATGGGTGCGCAGATCAGTCAGATCAAGCTGCTGCTGATGGAGGCCATCACGGAGCTCTGCATTGATCTGCGGGTGGACTGTTTTGGTATGTATGACCTCGTGGATTGGGTGCACAGCAGCACGCTGGGGGACCGTGGGAAGGTTTGTGCGGGGTGAAGAAAGGGAAGATTCTCGTCTGCAAGAAAGAGACGTGCCTCGCGCATGGGGGACTGTCGATCTGCTGTGCCTCGTGCTACTTCTGCCATGCCGGTGCGCATGGGATTGGGGGCTACGAGGACGAGGACCTGTTGAATCTTTTGAATGCGATATGACGAATCGGTGCGATGGAGGATGGTCGTGACTATCATGCGAGAGCTGTAGTGTGTAGCAGCGAGCTCTGACCGAGAGAGTGCGGTGTGCCTTGAGAGAGTGAACGAACGAACGGAGATTTTGTTTTGGGAGAATATTACACAAGAAAAAAAAAGAAAGATTTGTGCCAGAGGGCCCTGCATCCCATCCCCGACTTTGTACAAAGACACATGAATAGGCTGGGGGCTGCTGTATTGGCCCTGACGACCTGCGCGCTGCTATGCTTTTGCACAGTCCTGCTCTTCAAGCTGCCAGCTGACCCGCCAAAGCACCCGGACTACCCGGCGAAGCTGGCGAGCCCCAAATCCGAACCTTTGAAGCCGAGCAAAGGCTCTGAGAAGGAGCCCCTCATCCCGACCGGGGCATCGACGGCAGAGCACGACCGGGGCTCGCAGGGGGGCAGCAGATTGCGCCAGAGAATCACGAGCATCGGGGGAGGGTACAGGGAGAGGCTGCTGCAGCTCACCGATGGCTGCGGGGAGATATGCGACACGGACATGAAGGGCAGGCCCTCGCTCTTCCAACCGGCACTCCGACCGCTCGCGTCCCGTGGGCCCAGCCCCTCACATCCCCCCGGAGCTGATGCCCTTCTTCACGTACCGGGGGAGGGTGAGGTTTCAGCCCTCGGAGATGTTGAACCAGCAATACCACAGCGGCGACGCCAGGCTCCCGGTGTGGGAGGAGTCGGTGATCGACGGGTGGGCGGAGCAGTGCAGGCAGGGCACGCAGCCGGGGAACTACGGCGTGTCTGAGACCAAGCACGTGATGCAGGGGCTGATGCAGATGAACCGAACCGTGAAGGGGGGCCACGTGCTGGTGCTGGGGTCCGAGAACCCCTGGGTGGAAGCCTGCGTTCTGGCCGCCGGCGCGAAGCGAGTGACCACGCTAGAGTACGGGAAGATCCACAGCAGGCACCCAAGGGTGGGCACGGTGACCCCCGCTGAGGCATTCGACCTTTTCCAGCGGGGCAGGCTGGGGCCGTTCGACGCCGTCGTCACGTTCTCATCGGTGGAGCACAGCGGCCTCGGGCGGTATGGGGACGATCTCAACCCCTTCGGGGATTTGCAGGCCATCGCCAAGGCATGGTGCATATGCAGGGAAGGGGGGCAGATGCTGCTGGGAGTGGGTAACGGCCACGACGGTCTGACACCCGCCCTCGTCCCTCGTGCCGATCGCTGACCGACGTTTCCACAGGCATTGAGTTCAACCTGCATCGCAAGTACGGGCCCGTCATGTTCCCACACCTGACCGCCAACTGGCAACAAGAGTGGCGAGCTTCCGATGGGGGCCAGCGGGTGCATGTCTTCCGGTACACCCCCCGCCCTGTTGTCTGACACGGTGACCGAGCGAGCTGCAGGAAGGAGCGACTCGGCAAGGGCGAGCCCGTCGCCGCAAGCCCATGTCCCCGATTCGCGTTCATAGGGCATTGCACCCTGTGTGGGCTGGGCCACCGCATGGGGGACCTTGGGCTATCTCTCCTGTTTGCCAGGTCGCTCAACGCCACACCGGTCTTTGAGGTCTCGAAGTTCCAGGTTCCGGGGTCGCACGGCGGGTACGGCGGCATCCCCGCGTTCGCAAACCTCCTCGATGTCATGGAGCCGGACACCGTTGTCAAGACCATGCCCGGGATCCGGGAGGTCTCGATAGCGCACTGGGACGACGAATCGGAGATCGACGACAAGAGGGGGCTCTGCAACGTCCTTTTCCGGTCCTGCGACACATGCTGCTTGGGGGGCCCCTCGTGCCTGATGCTGCCGAACGGGGCCTATCGCGTTCTCTCCGATTTCATACGACCGCGCTTCGAGCTGACCGAGGCAGGCCGAGGCCACAGGCATTGGGCGATGCCCTCGGGGGACAGCTCGTGCGTCTCCGTCGTGGTCCACGTGCGCACAGGCGACCTCTCGACGGGGTGCCAGGGGGACCCACCCCTGGCCAAGAGGATGCTGCGAGACCTGGCGACCGTCCTCTCGACCTGTGTCCGAGCCCTCTACACCCTGCAGGCACCCCCACCGGATCAGGGTTGCCTCGACAGGCTCTGCGGCCGGGACAGAGAGTACAACTGCTCCGTCGCCCTGCTCCAAGACCCCATGGAGTCCATCCGGGCGATGCTGTCCGCCGACGTCCTGGTCTCCACCGGCAGCTCGATGCCCGTGATCCCTGCAGCCATGTCGAGGTGGCTGGTCCACGTATCCTCTTTACCCAAGGACGGTGTGAGAGGCTCGTTCCCACTCCCCGACGACTTTTGGTGGGACGAATCGTTCGTGGTGAGGGCAGCGGGGGACGACACGAGAGGGAAGATGTGCGACAGGATCTCCAAACGGAGGAACAAGAGGGTGTGTGGGTGAAATCTATTTCAAATAAAATCGTCACAAATCAGAGTACTGGAAGATGTGCCTCTGGATGTCGAAGGTGATGGAGACGAATCTGTGCAGCTGGGCAATGAGGGGTTTGTCTAGTTCCGACAGGAGGCGGGAGGCGATGCACTGTTGGATGAGGTTGCAGATTTCGTCGAGTTTCTTGTATATCGATGGGTATTCATCCTTGCAATTGAGGGATTCCCTTGCGATCTCAAAGTCCTTGATGTCGTCAGAATGTTGGTTGAGGAAGTCAAGGGTGAAGGATAGGAGGACCTGGATCTCACCAATGTCTTGTTCGGTCAGGAGAGTGAGATCGATGTGGTCGCTGGTGAACTTGTCCCACTGCGATGACAATGCCTTAAAGATCATGCAGGCAATGCTATGCTTTGAGTCGAGCTCATTCTTTGGGCTCATGGCTTTGGCGGTGTGATGGTGGGATGGGGGATGGCGGAGGCGGTCGTTGGCTTGATTTTCTGGGGGACGGGTGAGTTTTTTTTCCGGTTTTGGACTCTGTTTTTTTGTGTTTCTGAAGGCAATCCGGAAGAAAACGTTTTTTTTTTGTTTGAGCGTCAGAGGAGACATCCGAACCATGCAGACGGAAGACTTCCCACTCGACATTGAGGAGTTCTCCTCTCCGGATGAGACGATGACGAGCGTGCCGTCGACCCAAGAGAAGCCTTCATCAAAGACAAGGAAGCCCTGCGTTCACGGGAGCGCACGATCGAAGTGCAAAGTGGCGGGATGCTACACGGGGAAGCTGTGCGAGCACAGGCGCAACCGATCGCTGTGCAAAGAGTGCGGGGGGTCCTCAATATGCTCGCACGGCCGCATCCGAGCTATATGCAGGGAGTGCGGGGGGGCCTCAATATGCCCACACGGCCGTATCCGATCATACTGCAAGGAGTGCGGGGGGGCCTCAATATGCCCACACGGCCGTATCCGATCATACTGCAAGGAGTGCAAGGGGGGCTCTATATGCCCGCACAACCGGTCGGTGTGCAGGGAGTGCGGGGGGTCACAGGTCTGCCAACACGGCCGTCACCGGTACAGATGCAAGGAGTGCGGGGGGGGCAGCATCTGCGAGCACGGCCGGAGGCGTTCGAGGTGCAGGGAGTGCGTCGGGCAAGTGGTTGTGCAGACATACGCCCAGTGCATACAGGCGGAAGGTCCTGCGTGCTCACCCGACTCAAACGAGACGATGACGAGCGTGCCGTCGACGCAGGAGGAGCCTTTATCAAAGACAAGGAGGATCTGCGTTCACGGGAGTGCACGGTCGAGGTGCAAGGTGGCGGGATGCTACACGGGGACAAAGTGTGAGCACAAGCGCAGGCGATCCATATGCAAGGAGTGCGGGGGGGGCAGCATCTGCGAGCACGGCCGGAGGCGATCACAATGCAAGGAGTGTGGGGGAGGCAGCAGATGCCCCCACGGCCGTCTGCGATCGGTGTGCAAGGAGTGCGGGGGGTCCTGCATATGCGTGCATGCCCGCGCACGATCCAATTGCAAGGAGTGCGGCGGGGGCAGCATCTGCGAGCACGGCCGTATCCGAGTCACATGCAGGGAGTGTGGGGGGTCGCAGGTCTGCCAACACGGCCGCCAGCGGTCTGGATGCAGGGAGTGCGGGGGGCGGCACGTATGCGAGCACGGGCGGAGGCGATCGTACTGCAAGGAGTGCGGGGGGGTTTCTATATGCCCGCACAAGCGTATCCGAGCTACATGCAAGGAGTGTGGAGGGTCACAGGTCTGCCGACACGGCCGGAGGCGGTCGGTGTGCAGGGAATGTGGTGGGGGCAGCATCTGCGAGCACGGGCGGGAGCGGGCGGTGTGCAAGGAGTGCGGGGGGTCCCAAATATGCGAGCACGGGCGGAGGCGGTCGAAGTGCAGGGAGTGCGGAGGGGAAGTGGTTGTGGAGACATACGCCCAGGTCATGCAGGCGCAAGGCCCTGTGTCGTCTTCCGAGGACTTCCCTCCTGACATTGAGGAGTTCTCCTCCTCACACGAGGCGATGGCGAGCGTGCCGTCGACCCATGAGGAGCCTCCATCAAAGAGAAGGAAGATCTGCGTTCACGGGGGGCAGGGAGGATGTGCGGGCACAAGCGGCAGAGATCGGAAGGCAGGGTGTGCGGAGGGGGCGGGGTGATCAGCATCTGCGTTCCAGGGACAGTAGAGAGGCGCCTCTGTCCTCAAGTAAAGACAGAGTTCCGATATATGTTTGATAAAAAAACACTTTTTGTACTAGAGTACGGGAGGGAGTCGGGGGCGGGTGGCAGCAGTGGAGGTTTCGGAGTATGCAGCATCGAGGCAGGCAAGCCGGGGGCTGCCGCGCCGTGCTGGCGCTGTTCTGCATGACGCAATCGGCCATGTTCTGGTTCCTGACCAGGGATCTGAACTCGGAAGGCCTGTCGAACAGCACGGGGGTTCTCGAGGGCGTGGACGGGGGCGATTCCTCGACGGGGGCGCTGGTCGAGACGTTCAGGCGAGGATCGTGGGAACATCGCGAGAACTCGACTGTGGGCATCGCGAAGGCGAGATATGTAGACACGGGATCGTGCGGGTCCAGCTTTGGAGGGTGCCTTGAGTGGCTTGGGGAGGAGGTGTGGCACTGGAACCCGGGGCACGGTGGGAACGCGGGGCTGATCCGGAACTGGACGGAGAGGGCGGCTTGGCACTGGGGTGCAGGGGGGGAGGGGCTTGCGGGGCTGTTCCCCGAGAAGGTCATCGGGGACATCGGGGTGTCGAGGAACAAGGAGTACAGGTCGTTCTCCGCGCTGTTCAAGCGGGGAGGTACGTGCAAGCCGCGGAGGAGCTGTCGAGCCATGGTCCACGCGACGGGGTGACCGGGAGGAAGAGGGAGGCGTGGCCGGGGGTGGGGTGCTGCGGGGGGTGCTGGTGTACGGCAACGGGGACCTGCAGGCGGGAGGGGTGTACCTGCGGGCCGGGGGCTGCATGGTGGGCGGGCAGCGTCAGTCGGTTTCGGGGGAGGCCATGAGGGGTCTTCCGCGGCATGAGTGCGTGGTGGTGATATCTCACGAGGGGCCAGGGGTACTTCCACTTCATGGGGGAGGGTCTGGTGCGGTTGGCGCTGGCGAAGGAGTTCCTGGAGTTTGGAGGGGCCGTCCGGGTGCGGGAGGGATGCGGCGGTGCATGCGTTTGAGGCGCACTCGGGGTTCGTGACGGAGCTGGTTGGCTACTTTGGGCTCTCGAGGGTGGTGGACGGGAGTGTTTTCGCGACGAGGCTGATCTTTCCTCAGCCGACGGATTGTGGGAACCCGTCGTTTGTGAGCCTCCAGGTTCTGAGGAGGTCGCTGGTGGGTGGGGCGCTTGGCGGGGGTGGCTTGAGGCGGGTTGGCAATGTCAGCAGGGGGCGGCGAAGTGCAGGATCCTGCTGGTGAGGAGGGTTTCACACAGGAGATCTGTGAGGAACCACGACGACCTGTTGAGGGCGATGGGTTCATTCCCTTGCGAGACGGTGGTGGAGGATGGGAGTTCGACGGTTGGGAGGCAGCTGAGGTCCTTCCGTGATGCGGATCTGGTGGTGGCCCCGCACGGTGCCGGTCTGACGAACGTGGTGGTGTGCAGGGAGGGGTTGGGGTGGTGGAGTTGTTGGTGGAGGGCGGGGATGTGAACCTCTGTTACCTTTCGATGTCGGTGAAGCTTTTGTTGAGGTACGTCGGTCTGATGATGGCTGGGTCGAGGCCGGACAGTCCGATGACGGCGAGCATCCCCCTGGTGCTTTCTACGGTCCGCGGGGTGCTGGGGAGGGTCATGGGGCTTGATGCCGGCTGAGTTTTTTGTGTTCCGAGGTCATTGTGTTTGGATTTGGTATTTAAACGTCAAAATGGAGTCCGTGGTCAATTGCGGGTTTGTGGTGAGATGTCGGTTTCGACCGAGAAGCGTTGCTGCGCGAGGTGTGGGACGGAGAAGACGATCCAGGACGAGCTCGACCGGATGAAGGAGTATGTCAACGTTGGCGAACGCAGAGGGACATTTGAGAGAAAGGAGTTGAAGAGCGCAAAGAAGAGAAGGAAGGGTGGTGGAGAGGGCGGGGCGGAGGAGGGGAAAAGGCGGAGGATTGATGCTTTGGTGACGGAGGGGTCTGCCGTGGTGCCGAAGAGACAGGCGGGGTCAAGGGATAGCGGGATGCCCTTGGTTCTGAGGTCCCTGCCTCCAGTGGGGTTGTTGACGAGGGATGAGCTGGCGTCGTTCTTCAAGATCCCGCGGGGTCCTGTGGGTTCAGCTGGTCCAAGGGATCCGAAGCGACTGGGAAATGTCGGGGGAGGGCAGGAGGTGATGAGTCAGGTTTCGTCGGTGTCATCAAACGCTAGGCAGGGTATTAGGAGGGGTGGGGAGGGGTTGAACTCGGGGGCGGTTGTGGAGGTGGCGCCCGCTCCAGCGGTGTCGGGCGGTGTTGACAGGGACGTGGGGGCTGGCAGAGTGTCGCCGAGCAGCGAAGTGGGGTTGAGCGGTGTTGACAGGGTGGAAGAGGTTTGGAGAAGGTCAAATGATGGGAACGGCGGTGGGAATGGAGGAAGAACGGAGGGTGCGATGGATTCGAGGGACGAGGACATGTCGAGGTGGCTCGACAACATGTCTATCAAGTCGGGCACGAAATCGTCCGAGAGGGACAGGCGAGAGCTGAAGAGGGTGACCTCATTGCAGGTCGGGGTGGAGGAGGATTTCGAGCGGAAGTTCTTTGCCTTCTGGGATGCTTTCATGGAGATGTTGATGGGAGTGGTGAGGAGCGGCGGCGAGATGCCACAGCACAGCGATTGGGAGCAGTATGCGGAGGCGTACCGCGAGAGCCTTGGCGACCTGTCTGACAGGCTGGATGGCCTTGAGCGCGAGATCCAAGGGTACGCAGGGCTTCAAGTCCTGTACAGGCTGGACGGTCTGAGGATTGAGGAGCGGACGAGGGCCTTTGTGAACAGCCAGGTGTACCAGGACACGGGCAGGGCGCTCAGGGCGTTCTTTGGGGAGTGCCTTGGGATGCTGACGGGGTTCTGGGGGCCGGACGTGCTGAGGTTCGTGAAGAAGGTGCTGGTGCAGCTGAGTCTGCAGTACGTGCTCATGAAGCACATGAGGGGGTGGAGGAGGGGGGCGGACCTTGTCCGGTACCGGTCGAGCATGTACCTGAGGGCGAGGTACAACCTGATGGGTTTGGAGCTGCTCTTTGAGTCGAAGGTTTTCCGGGTTCTGTTTCCGGAGGTGAGCGTGGGCCAGCGTGTGATCGAGCAGGCCGAGTTCCAGAGGCAACACGCGAGGGTCCAGCAGTCGTTGGAGGTCGTGAAGAAGATGTATGGCAAAGTGTTTACGGGGTAGCCAGGGTTCCGGGGGGGTCTTTGTTTGTGTACCCGTGTGATATATATGCGGAAGTGGTTGAGGCTTTCCGTGAGATGAATTACATCCCGACGGAGATTGGCACGGAGGGTGGTGGGGAGGAACAGGGCGGGATAAGCGGGTGGAAAGGCGGGGTTGAGGTGGGTGAGGGGGATGACCTTCCTGCGCCGAGCCCATCGGCCCCAGAGCTGGTCCTGAACGACCAGACGTTCCTGGATCTCATGGAGAGCGTGCAAAGGAACACGCGGGGTCTGCAGGACTGCCTGACGTATAGCGAGGAGACGAGGAGGCAGTTGAAGAAGGTGACTTCGAGGCTGCACGAGCTTGTGGACAAGGTGGAGAGCATGCACCGGGAGCAGGTGGGTTGGCTCAAGGGGTGCAAGAGAGTGTGCAGGGAGTGCTGCGAGGATTACCTCGAGAAGCTTGGGGAGAGGGCTTCGTTGGTGCATCGGGACATCGAGGATGGGAGGAAGGTGACGAGGCGGGTGTTGAAGGGTAGATCGGGGCATGAGGGGGGTGTGACCGAAGCCCTGGAAGAGGCCCAGATGAACATCCTGGATCTGATCGAGGGGTTGGTGGACCTCAGGAAGGGCAGGGGTGACATCGGGGTCAAGTTGACTTGCTGAGATTTTTGAATAGATAAAGCAGCAATTCCTATTTGCGTGGGCAATCTGCATGAAAGCCTCTTATCGGGACAGCCTGTGCCGTCATTGCAGTAGACATGGGGGGAAGGGGGGGCACACGGGGAGGACAGGGTCGATCGTGTCGCACGCCGTGGCCACCGGGGTCGGGGCTGGGGTTGGTGCGGGGTTGACGGCGGGTGCTTCGTATGGGCTGTCGAGGCTTGCAAGGGGGTTGGGTGAGTGACGGAGTTCTCTGTGTGCTGTTTTCCTGGGTATCTCACGCTCCTCGCAGGCAGGCGAGAGGGTGACGATGGCTCGGAGATTGACGTAGAGGAATCGACGAAGGATCTATTGTTGCAGTTGCTGAACAGCGTTGAAGAGATGAAGGAAGATATCAAACGGATTGCAGATGACAAACACACCGCTCAGGCAGCCGCACCCACTGCATCAGACACGGGCGCGGTGTAGAGCCTTCGCTGGGCGCTTTTTCATTAGAGTTCTTTGACTTTTTTAAAAACTGGTTCATGGAATACGGTCTCTGCATTCACAAGGGTTCTGCTCCTGCTGGCATAGAGTGTCGGAAAGGGTATGCAGGCGGGGGCAAACGTGCACGAGGTGCTCGAGCATGGGCGGGACGCCCTTTACTTGATACCTCTCGGGGAAGTGGTGCAGGCAGAGCTCAAAGAAGCGGAGGTACTTGAGCACCTCGGGGTGGGAGAGTGCCTCGGTGGTAGAGACCAAGTTGCCCAGGCAGAGCCTCACTTGGTGGCAGTCGGGGTCGGCCCAACCACCGTTTGTGACCACAACGAAGTTGACCCAGACCAAGTGTGCATCGCTATGGTCGAAAGCGAGGCAGCCGGCTTCCCTGAGGTCCTTGACGCTGGTGTCGTCGATCAGGCTGTCTGGGCGGCGGATGACTACCTTCTTGAAGGCGATGACGAGTTCGGCGGCCTTTGCGATGCTCCTGAGCAGGTTGGTCATGCTGCAGGTGGGTTCGAGGGATGGGTCAGATTCGGAGCAGGCAGGGCAGGGGCAGAGCTCGTCCATTTGTCCATGGAGGATGATTTTCTGCAGCTCCTTGGTGTTGCACAGCGCCCTGAAGGCTGCATGACGGATCGTCTCGAGATGATCCTTGAGGTCTGGAGCATGGGTGGAGTGCAACGGCATGGCACGGGGATCAAGGGTGGCTTGCAGCGATGGGGAGTCAAATCCCGGTTGTGTCTTTTTTGTTTGGTTTTGAGTTTTTTTTCTTTGGATCGGTCTGAGCGAGAGTTGGGTCTTTTTTCTGTTGCTTTTTTCTTTCTGTGTCGGATCCCCATTCCCCAGTGACTGGTCGATCGGGGTTCTGCGGCCCGCCGGATCGTTACACGTGAACGTTTGTCTTTTTTTTCCCCTTTGGTCCGGTGCTGATTGCGGCAGATGGACGGTACATCGCGACGGGAGGGAGAGGGGAGGAGGGAGGTTGCCGAGCAGGCGGCAGGGCGCGCAGGAGGGTCCGAGTCTGTCATGGGAGGTGATGCTCGGTGTTTTCTTGGTGGGTTGGGGGGTGAATTTCTGGGTGTGGGTTGTCTGGAGGCGATGTTTTCAGGTTTGTGTTGGGTTGACCGAAGGAATCAGGGATGCTTGGGGCTGGAGGCGCGGGGGGGGTTGTGGGGGCTGCTGCTGCGAGCGGGGTGAACAAGAAGAGGCTGGAGATGAGCTTGTTCGCGGCTGCGCTTCAACGGGATCAGCTCAAGGCTTTGAAGAAAAAGGCCCGTGAGGAGAGCAAGGGAAGGAGGGGGTGCGAGGGGGGTCATAGCAAAGGGGTTGAGGACAAGGTGAGCCTGATTTGTCTCTTTGAATATTGGTTATCGAGAGTCTGTGTGATTCATGCGGCAGGTGAAGCGTCTCGGGATGCCCCCGTTTCGCCGAGCGAGCATCTCGTCAACATCGAGAGGATGATCGATCGGGTCGTTTTTTGTGGTGATGGGTTCGATGGGGGCTGAGGGGATGTTGGATGACTCAGGACGCGGTGGAGATCGAGCAGAGGCATCATCTAGAGGCTCTCTGGCGGGATGGCTACGTGGTGGTGAAGATGAAGGTCAGTCGATTTCTCTTGTTTTGTTTGCGTGCATGCCGTGCGCGGGGGTCTGAGGTGTTCTTGGTTGGGGGTCGGAAGGATGTGATGCACGGGACGAGTGCGCACGAATTCGTCACCCGGAGGCTGGCGGAGCTGTTCCACAGGAAGGCGGGGAGGACGTTGGTTGCGGATCTCGACAGGGAGGGTCTCGTGAAGATATTCCGGGATGCCAATCAAGGTGTTGGAGGGGAGAGGGGCTTCAACATGCTTTTCCAGAAGATCGACGACTGTGAGCGCGGGGTCCGCTCCGAGCGGGAGAGGGCGATCGCGACAGTGTGAGGGGGTTGGCTTCTTGCTGGGGGTGCCGAGTGATGGTTGGGTCGGGCAGGTACGACTACCACAAACGGAAGGTGCTGGACGGCTTCCTGCCAGACATGATGAGGAACGTGCTTCTACAGACGATCCCGCTGCTGCATGCCCTGGGGATGAACTTCCTGCTCAAGTCCTCGGTGATGTGCAGCAAGCCGGGCTGTGGGTACCAGGACTACCACTTCGACCTCCCTCCGGATTTGCAGGGGAGGGCGTCGGACATGTCGGTGATCGTGCCGATGTTCGAGGGGTGCAAGCTCAGGGTCGTGGCGGGCTCGCACCGGGCTGCGGAGGCGGACATGCGCGGGGGGTTTGAGGGGTTCCTGGAGGGGAGGGAGGGGAGGCTCGCCAGGGAGCTGGTGGAGGCAGGGGCCTGCGTGCGGGACGTGGATGTGAGGGTTGGGGAGTGCATCGTGTTCCTCGCGCACGTCGTACATTCGGGGTCGTCATACGAGCGGGTGAGCAATCGCTTTGTTGGGTGTTGTGGGGGCGGCCTGTTGATTTGTGTGCTCGGAATGGAAGGAGAACTTCCGCTGCCACTTTGCGCTGTCCAGTGGGATCAAGGTGATCCGGGACCAAGTGATGTCCGTGTCTACGTGTTTGAAGGAGTTCTACAAGCTGGACACCGACACGATGGTGATGCGTGAGCCTGAGGAAGGTGATTGTGATTGTTGGGCTATCGGTCGGACACTTTTGTCAAAGACTGACTTTTTGTTTTCTTTGTCACTTTGTCACTTTGTCGCTGCAGTTGTTGGGAAGAGGAGGAGAAAGGGGGCCCAAGCGCTCTGGGGTGGATTGAGGCAACAGGAAGAGAAGAGACAAGTGAGGAAGGAGCAAGGCGAGGGGTACTCTTGGATTTGTTTTGTTTGATTTCGTTTGAAAAAATAGAACTGCCGGTTCTGTTCACGAGGAGACGCCGTGCTCCACGGGGGGCACCCTGTCCGCCGTGGCTTTGGTCGGAGTGGGGCAAGGGTCTTTGAAGTCCTTCCAATCGATGGATTCCAAGATCCGCGATGGGGAGTAGCGGAATATGTTTGGGTTCTTCGGTCTCAAGGGGATGGGGTGATGGATGGGCAGGGGTGAGGTGTCGGTGTTGTTTGATTCGGTCGGTTTTTCTTTCAGATCGGGGGGCTTCTCCTGTGTACGGTCGGCCCTTGGGTTGGAGGTCTGGTTTTCGAAGGAGATGGATATTGAAGCTTTCAGGATCGGCCTGTTGTGCCGGCCCGGTGGCAGGGAGTGGTTGTGTGTCATCACCTCGATGTCGAGTCTCGTGTCATGCCCGAGCTCGGCGGTGTAGAGTTTGATTGAATCGGTGGCACGGGGGATTGGGTTGTGGAGGTGGATCAGTGAGACGACGACGATGGGGTTGATGTTGGCAATGGAGGCGTGGGGGGCATCGGGTTGGGTGGGGTTTGGTTTTCCCGCGCATATATTGTCGTGGGTCGCGTGATGTCCATAGTACACATCGGTGTGTCTGGGGGATTCCATGCGGCATCACGGGAGGTTGGGTGGTCCCTGCGTCTTGGGGATGAGGGGATCGACGGGATCGGAGGGATCGGAGGGATCGGAGGGATCGAAGCTTGGGGTGAAGAGTGAGGTAGTGGGGCCAGGGCGTGCTGTCGTGTCGCGGTTCTTCAACAGGGTGAGGAGGCGGTGGGTGTACACGTCCGCGCGGTTCAAGGGCAGCAAGTGGAATGGGAGGATGGCGCCTAGGGTGCTTCTGTCTGTGGTTGTGCCGATGGTGCATCGGGGGAGGGGTTTGTGTTGGGCGTCGGCGTCGGCGTCGGCGTTGGCCTTGGCAGTTGAAGGGTTCGCACCACCCTGAGGTCGCTGAGCGGCAAGTGTGCATATATGAACCCGTGGCCAAGGAGGCAGTTTTTCGCATTGCGCATGCAAGGGAGGGAGGGTTCGTTCCTATGTGCCCGATGCGGAAGGGGGTACCTTGGCTACCTGGAGGAATACCTGGAACAATTGAGGCTTGGCCAGGACGACGACTCTGATTTCGAGGATGGCATATTCAACATCGTTTTCAAGATGGAGAACGAGTCCAACGCGGAAGACCTTGGGAGGATCGTCTCGCAGTCGGAATCTCTGGTACTGCAGAAGTTGGTGAAGGAGTTCCGAGTCCAGAAGCGGGTTTCGAGGTCGGAGTCCTTCATGGCCGAGATGCAGGGTGTCCTAGGAGAGCCGAGATTCTGGTGGACGGTGAACATATTCAGGAGGGTGAGGAGGTATCTTGAGCTGTCTCTGTTGGTGCGGGGGTTCAACGCGCTGCCGGAGGGGCTGCTTGACTGGGTCGATCAACTTGCCGAATGGCACGACGTTTTGAGATGGAGTCGTGTTTTTGGGAGAACGAGTGTACCGATGGTGCTGTTGCGGCAAGCCCTTGACACATTGAGATCTCGTCGGAGCAGGGACCTCCTGCAGGGCTGGAGTGCCAGTGTGGCTCACAGCGACGATGTGTTGAGGAGGGCTGTGATGAGTTTCTTCGCGTGGGGCTCGAAGTATGTCAAGAACATCGAGAGGTACTGGGTCTCGTACAGGTAGCAAGTCACAATGATGTTTGATATAAATGAATTATGTTTTTCACCGGGGATTGTTGTATGAATCTTGCTCGAGGTGGGTCGGGAGGGGCGTCGGGGGGGAACATTGTTTTGTGCGGCCGATGCGGCAGGAGGTTCGTGAACGGCTTGAACGAGGCGCTAGGGCAGCTGAGAAATGGTAGATTTGATGACCGATCGTTCGAGGGCGGGCTGTGGAAACTCGTGTTCAAGATGGAGCAACTGGACACTGGGGAGGATGATAGGAAGAGGATCGTTGCTGCCTCCGAGTCCCTGGTGCTGGAGAAGATCGACGAGGAGTCGCGCATACAGGGCGGAATGGCAATGATGGGACGGGATGCCTTGAGGACTCTGATGGGAAAATCCCTGCGAACTCAGGGCATTGTCCATAAGATCAACGTGCTCAAGACTATCAAGAGGTACCTGGTGCTGGCGATCACTGTGCGGCAGCTTGAAGCGTTGCCTGAGGGGCTGCTCAGGTGGGTGGATGACCTGAGTAACTGGTACGACCATGTCAAAGTGGGCCTTCTGGGACAGGTTGCGGTTCCGAGCGGGGCACTGGAACGGTCAATCATTCGCCTGAACTCCGAGAGGGAGAGGCAACGATTGGATTCTTGGGTGAATGGGGGCGAAGGAAACCTCGTCTTGAAGAGGGCTGTTTGGGAGCTATATCGTTTGGGAGAGGTGTTCCTTGGGAACATCAAGCGCTCTGTTTGATTGGGGAGACTCTTTCGATCTCTCTCTTTTTCTCTTTCGTTTCAATCTTTTTTATGTTTTTGATTACACCTGGAAATCTGAACCTTTTTTTTTGGGACGCGATGTGAACGACATGCGGTGGGCCCGATTGGTACATCAGTCGAGGGGGTTTTCCGAGGGGTTGTGCGAGGGAGTTATGAGGATGACGGACCTGGCGAGGGCGTGCGGGGTGATGATCGAGTGGGAGCATGCGAGGAGGGACGAGGAGATGAGGGAGATGAGGGAGGAATTTGATGCTTCGAGGAAGGTGGAGAGGCAGGCGATGTTCTGGATGATCTACAACACGAAGAGGCTGACGAGGATCTGGAGGAGCATGAAGGACGGGTGCCATGAGAGGCTCTTGGGGTGCCATTCGTGCCATGGGGGCAGTGGGGGCAGTGGGGGCAGTGGGGGCAGTGGTGGCTCAGGGGCGGACTTGTGGTCGGACCAGTGCTATGCGAGCCGGAGGCTGAAGTGGGTTGCTGCGATGACGGGGGTGGACTTTGGCATGGTGGAGTTCGACAAGAGCCTTTACTGCGAGGACATGAAGAGGTTGTCTTCGGTGATGGATGTGGAGCACGACGTCGTCTTCGTGACGGTGGGGTCGAGCGAGGGGGAGGCGACGGTGAGGAAGGGCTTCTTCGCGTACGGGAGGAAGCTTCTCAGGGAGGATGGTTTGGAGGAGGAGGGTGCGAAGAGGCTCAAGGAGTTCTTCAGGAGGGTGATGCATGTGGCCTGTGTGCTCATGCAGGAGGATGAGTGCGGGACAGTGGCGGACTGGTTCTACTTCCTGAGGTGATAATTCTTTGCTTCTTTTGGTCTGCTTTTGGAAAGTTTTGTTGGGATGGCTTTTGAACTGGGGTCAGAATCCGGGGCAGAGGTCGGGGCATGCGGTCTTGTCCGGGCAGACCGAGCAGGTGCTTGGGTTGAAGCGGTAGAGGCCCTGGTTGCAGAGGCACGCGTCGACGCCGACGCCATTCTGGACAGGCACGGAGTTCTGGGGGCATGGGTACTTGTTGGCCTTGTAGCAGTAGTACCCAAGCTCGCAGGCCCTGCAGACGCGGTCGTGTGTGGTGTTGCAGGGAGAGACCTGGGGGGATCAGTGCTCCTGGTCAGTTGCGGGTCAATGATCGAGGGTCGGGTGTGGGGTCACCTCATACTCGCTGGGGCCGCACTCGGTGCAGGTCTTGCAGGCGCGGTCGGTGGTGCCGTTGCCGCCTCCGCATGGCGAGGTCTCGAATGTGCCGTTGGGGCATTGGGTGCAGGGGCTGCAGGATATGTCGGAGGTAGAGGAGCAGGTGGCGTTCTGGTAGACTTCGGTGCCGTTGCATGACTGGGAGCAGGGGTAGCAGCCCCCCTTGATGTAGACGAAGCCAACGTTTGGGTCGCTGACGTCGACGATCCACGGGTCCTGGGTGGCACGGGGGCGGGTGTTAGCAAGGGATCATGGGCGGCGGGGTTTGCGGAGGTGCGAGGTGGGTTGGGTTTTACCAGGTAGCTGCTGTTGGGAAGCTGCATGACGCTGTAATAGTCACACCCAGAGTACGAGCAGGGGTATGTGGAGGGTTGGACGAGGAGACATCCGTGCTGCTGGAGGAAGGAGACGACGTGGTCGACGTTCTGCTGCCACGGGGAGGTGATGTCGAAGGTGCCGGTGGGGCTGACCGTGCCGGAGAAGACTTTGTACCCTATGCCTCCGATCACCACGTGGTTGCCACCCGAGAGGCCGGCATGCAGCAGGAGGCAGAGGAGGGCCAGGATGTTCTGCGCAAGGGGAGGTGTGAGTCCGATCCTGCGGATGCGGTACGGAAACATCGGGGTTCGCAGGCGTGGGTTGAAGGTGTGGACATATATAGGCGCTGTGCTCTGTCGGGGTTGGATTCCACAATCCGAGGGCATCAGATGTTCTGGGGCGGGCATGGTTTCGAGTGTTTTTTAGAAGAGAGAGAGAGGTAAACAAACAAAACCAAAGGCTTCATTTTGTTTTGTTTCATTGAAAAAAGAACAAAAAGGTTTGGGGTGCAGGGAGCCACGCGGGGCATTCGGGGAGGGGGCGGTGGACTGTGGCCCTGTCGCTGCCATGCCGATCACGGACGTGCTGGACACGCCTGCGTGGTTCGAGCACGAGATCTGGCCCAGAACGATGTACTTCCAGGCGCTGAGCACGTGCAAGAAGACGAGGAGGCTGGCAGAGGCGAGCATCCGGTGCCCCGGGAACCGGTGGGAGCTGAGCGTGAGGCTGAGGCCGGCGGTGGCTGGGGATGCTTCGAGGTGGATGAGGGGGATGGGTGTGATGTCGGATGCGGGGAGCTTCAGCATGACCATCGACCCCTCGCAAGTGGGGGAAGATGAGGGCTTCAGGGAGGCTCTGCTGAGGGTGTGCAGGTACCTCGAGCAGCCGTGCGTGAGGGGGCCGACGGAGCTGGTGGTGAGGCGTTCGATGGGGGATCCCGAGCTGTGGCCTATGCCGCTGACGGGGTACTGGAGGCTGAGGAGGCTGGACCTGGAGGCAATGACGGCCTGGGACGCCTGCGTGCTGAACGGCATCCTCTTCGAGAGCCGTTGGTGCCTTGAGGGGCTGAGGCTGGTGAACGTGCCGGACACGGGGAAGAGCAGGGTGGAGTCGATGGACGTCTTTCTGTTCGAGGGGCTGACGAGGCTGAGGAGTCTCTCGTTCCGCAGCCTGGAGCTATCCCAGAGCACGCGGGGGAAGCTTCTGTATGGGCTTCTGAGGCTGACGAGCCTGACGGAGCTTCATATCACCAACAACCTTTCGGTCCCGGAGAGGAAGGACGACCTGAGGGCGGTGGTGCAGAGGAACACCGGGCTGACGGACCTGGACCTGTCGAAGAACTGCCTGCAGAGCCTGTTCTGGCTCAGGGACGTCAAGTCGCTGAGGCACCTGAACGTCTCCAAGAATCCCCTCTACAACCTGAACCGGCAGGTCGGCACCACGTGCAGGTCCGTGTTCAAGGACCTGGTGACGCTGAGGATGGTGAAATGCCTTCTGAGCACGAGGACGCTGTACAAGCTGGTGGACCTGATGGCCTGTGTGAACGGGGACACGGTGGAGGTGATGGACTTTGCGCACAACGGTGCGCTGGAGCAGAACGACACGACGTACTGGCTCAGCCTCATGCTGGGGAGGTCGTTGACTGGTTTCACGAGGCTCGGGGTGATCCATAGCTTTGTCGCGCGGGGCGGGGTGGGGGACTGACCGGGTTGCCAGGAGCTCGGGCTGGATCACGTGGACATGCACTTTGCGGTGAGGGTGCAGTCGTGTGTTCTCTCGATTCTGGAGGGGTTCAGCATGAGGGAGCAACCGGGAAGGGTCACGGTGAGCTTTCAGGGGAATGGTTTCGACAGCGACCCGAGGTATATCAAGGATTTTTTTAATGCTTTCCCGAAGAATGTGATGATCTGCATCTAAACTCTAAAATGCTCTAACTGGCTCAATAATTCTCACTCCTCTGCATTCACTTGGGGCACACCCTTGGGCAGTAGCTCCCCTTGGGACAGAGGACGCAGCTGTTCTTGTCGTACCTGAAGTACCCCTCGTCGCAGTTGCACGCGTAGATGTTGCTCGAACCTGCGCTCGATGCAGAGTTGGACGGGCAGGCCCACATCATCCCGTTGGCGCACCAGTAATTCTGAGGGCAGGCCGCGCAGCTGGACAGGGAGGGCGAGCCCGGGTTGGTGGAGAAGGTGCCGTCGGGGCACGCCGTGCAACCGCTCGAGCCGGCCGTGGAGTAATGCCCAACCCCGCACTCAAAGCACCTCGTGGCCCCCGTCGTGTTCCCAAAGTACCCCGCTTGACAGGTCCTGCAGCTCTCAATCCCGGACCCACCCGTCATCCAGCCGTACGTGCCCAGGGGGCAGGGTGAGCACTGGGTTGAGCTCGACTTGTAGCTTCCAAGGCTGCACAACTCGCACTTCCCGGTGCCCATGTTGTAGATCTGGGATGAGTTGCAGGGGGCTACGCATAATCCATTCACCTCGATGAAGCCGGGCTGGCACTTGGTGCAGTAGCATTGGCTCGTGGAACCGATTGATGAATAAGGAGTCGTCGATGGGCAGGTAGAACAGGCGTCGATCTGCGCTACACTGATCGTCTCCATTGATGCTGAATAATATAAAGAAGTGAAGTCACTCGAGAACGCCAAGGCCACCGGTTGATAACTCGACACCATGATTGAATACACATTTCCATTGTTCAAATCCACAGATTTGATGCCTGTGTTACCAGCTTCTGTGATGAGAAGATTTTTGTAGTTTGGTGAAAACAAGATCTTCCGAGGAAAGTTGAGTAGAATCTGACTCGATTGAAGACTCGTCCCCTGCACATTCCCTGAGGTCCCTGGAGTCCCCAGGAATACACTTTCCACGAGGCTGCTCAACACGATCTTCTTGATGTAGTGCTGGTTGAAGCAAGAAACATAAGCCTCCGTACCGGCATCATTCATTATGATGTGATTGTCACCAATGCAGTTGTACAGCCTCGCAATCGTGGTCTTGGCATAAACGCCGTCGTAGTTGATTGTTGAAATGTACCCATTATATTCTAAGACATAAATTTTGTTCAGGGCCAAACTGTACGCAGCCGAAGTTGGTCTCTCAAACCTCGCAGAAGATCCCACGCCGTCAACTGTCGTGTTCGGTGGAGTCGGCGTACGTGGCTCACCAACTCTTGCAACCAGTGAGACCTGTCCAGTAGCATTCGGCATACTCATAATATCAACGAAGTGACCCGTCAAGTAAACCACCACCATGTTGGCCGCATCAATCTGCTTCAGGTCATTGGGTGCCGACGGGCTGGAGTCGTAGATTATGCGCGTGTCTCCATTTGTAACATTCATTTCTTTGACGGACGACCCCGAAAAATCACAAAAGTACAAAGCTGACCCAACAACAAACCCTCCCCGCAGTACACCAAATTTGGGAGGGTACTTCAGGATAAGGACCCCAGCTGCACCATTCCCACCTATTACTGTATTGCCAAATGCATCTGCTGAGCCACCCCCACCCCCCGAACCAGTATTCGCCGTTGCAGCACCCCCCGTTCTTGTAGCACCGGATACCGTATTTCTCCCAACACCACCGACGGTCACCCATACACCGTTCAACAAAGCCCCACCAGCCTCATTCAGCACCCCACCATTGTTACTCCAGGCACTACCAGCTCCACCCCCACCATAGACTTCGTCAGTGCCAGTGATAGAGATTACAATTGCATCACCCCCTCGACCGGCAGCCGTACCAACAAAGTAACTGCTCTCTCGACTCTGCCCAAGGTTGGAATTCCCACCAGGTGAGCCAATGCCTCCACCCCCACCAGACAGGATCGTGGTACCATCCCAATTTCCAGAACCTCCATTGTTCCCCGTACCATCCTGACCCACGGAAATCGAAAAATTGCCATTGGCACTTTGATGGACCGGCTGAAATCCAGCAGCACCACCACCACAACCCCCTGGCTTGGGCAATAGAAAGGTGCCACCATGAGCAATTCCATAACCACCCGCGCCACCGCCATATACTTTCTTCAACGTGGAACTACCCAAAGACAAGGTGGTGTCACCACCATTGGGTGGAGTGGCAGATGCAGCACCACCAGCCCCAACGCTAACAGTGTAAAGCTGCCCAGCTGCAAACGTGAAAACCCCACTCCAGTACGCACCAGCCCCTCCACCGCCACCATATCCACCACCTCCAGCTCCTCCACCACCAATCATAAACACCTCACACTCCGTATCCTGGGGAAACGAGAATGTATTGGTCCCCGTCGTGCTCGTGAACTTGTAGTAGTACTCCTCCTTCCCAGCGATCTGCGTCACGCTGGCCGCGCTCCCGGCGCTGGTGATGGTCGGGGCAGTGATCACAGAGCCGGGCGAAGGAGTCACGTCAACCAAGGTATAAGCGACATCCGTGGGGTTTCTCAAAGCAGTAACGTCTCCAACCCCGTAAAGGTTCTCCCCACAAGGCCCTGGAGCATCACAACCACTCTGCCGAAACCTGAAGATCACAGCGCCCGCGCTCCCGTCACCACCGTCAAGATTGGAAAGCGAGGAACTCCCGGCCCCACCACCAGACCCCGTATTCGCCTGCGCAACTGTCGGCCCGACAGTGTTGCCACCGCCGTCTCCACCAGCGCGGACCTTGACACCATTCAACAAGAAAGCCCCACCCCCAATCCCTGGTACGTTCCCACTACTCGGCCAAGCAGCCCCACCACCTCCACCACCATAAACCTCCTCTACCCCCACAAGAGTCACAACCAAACCATCACCACCATCACCAGCCACTACAGCAGTCGCCGAAGCGTTCAAGCCTCTACCACTGATTCCACCGCCTCCACCCCCGTTCAGAAAGGCCGTCGAACAAGTTCCACACTCGAAACCATAACCACCATCGTTGCCAAAACTGTCATACCCGACATCGATCGCAAAGCCTGGTGCGAACACCCGGAAAGTGCTGTCCATGTTCCCGTCATATCCGAAAGCACCGCCGCCACACCCTCCGCTAGCTCCTGCCGTCCCACCGGAGTTCGCCGAAGTGGAACTCCCGCCTCCAGCGCCACCACCTCGAACCCGCTTGACATAGCCGGATGCGCCCGAAAGCTGGATGTATGTGTCCCCTCCATTCCCTGGTGCGACATAAGGCGTGGTCTTCTTCCCACCATTCCCACCAGCACCCACCATGACATCATATGACTGCCCACCCTTCAACACAATAGTTCCATTCCAGAAGCCCCCTGCACCCCCGCCTCCACCTCCATTCTCACCACCACCTGCCCCTCCACCGATCATGAACACATCGCACACGGTATCCACCGGAAATGAGATAGAGCTGACACCCGCGCTTGTGAACTTGTAGTAATACTCATCGACTGCTCCAGACACAGGCTGTGGGGTTCCAAATGCCCCGTTCTCTAAGATCGAAGGAAAACTCAGAATTCCTTTCTGACCGTTCGAAGGCTTGTACGACGGCGCCACCGTCCCCGCCGGGCACTGCTGGCAGGAAGCCGTGGAGACGTCGTAGATTTGGTTCGCGGGGCATGCGGTTGGGTAGCAGGGGGTAGAGCTGCAGGAGCATTCGCCAGTGGAGCCAGCAGGTGCGTACGGGGCTGTCGAGGGGCACGCACTGCATGGTGTGTATTGAATGGCGATAAAGCCATGAGTACCATTTGCATCATACCCACCATCACCGACTCCGTTTGGTAGTCCGAAACCCACTGTAGCCCTTGCACCAGGTCCTATACCTCCAGACACACCACTCCCTCCCGGGATTTGTTGAATCAGGGTAACGTTTTGGTGACCCCAATATGAGGAACCTCCACCACCTCCATAATTTTCTCCACCATCCCATCCCGTACCACCACCTCCATACCATCCAGCACCACCTCCATCGCCCCAGTCGTTGGCATTGCCACCGTGAAACTTCCTTCCCGGATATCCATTTCCATCAGATGCGATTCCACCCACCCCGCCACCAAATTCTCCACCTCCTCCACCAGCCTTCACTCCATTTGACCCACCGTCCCTGCCAAGTCCATCTACCCACAACAAACCGTCTCCACCGCCTCCGCCTGGCATTTGAGCATGATCCGTGGACGTGCCATAACCCGATATGTAACCCCCGCCTCCGCCTCCACTACCAGCGATCACGAATGGAACCGACAACGATGATATGTTACTACTGGACAGCCATTGCACACTTTCAAAAATGCCACTGAGACCACCACCACCACCACCACCAACACGTTGTACAGAAGAATAAATCCCAGCATTTCCGTCGCCACCACCAATCCATGCCCTCAGAACAACAAGGTCGCTTGAACGGAGACCTCCCTGACCCACAAGCAATTGCAATACCTGTCCAGGTTGTACTTTTATCATGCACTGCACATATCCACCACCGCCACCGCCGTACAAAACATCTTTATGGTCTCCGCCAGCACCCCCTGCTCCCCAAATATACGCCGTGATCTCAGTGACACCCAAGGGAACAGTCCAGTTTTGTAAAGTACCTGTATACGAAAATGTCTCCGTCACCACACTACCCTTGGGATCATAATACATATTTTCTGGGCAAGTGTTCACAGCCTGACAACCGCCATCCCCGTACATATCCGTGGACCCCGCCGCCGCCACAGTCCCTGCCCCACACGCGCTGCACGTCCCGCTGCCTATAGAGTACGCCTGGTCCGCACCGCAAGGCGTCTGGAAGCATGGCACCGCCTTGCAGTAGCACTCGTTCGTGGAATTAGGCGGAGAGTACGGCCGCGAGCTGGGGCACGCAGAACAGTCCTTCAGCTTCAGGATCACAACGCCGGAACCGCCGGCGGCGCCGGCGTACGCAGTGCCATCGGATGCATAGGTTCCGCTGCCACCACCCCCACCGGTACCCACCGTGCCAGCAACCGCATTCCCACCCGTTGCATACGCGGAATTGCCGCCACCGCCTGACCCACCGAGGCCTCCCGAGGTGCATGACGCATCGCTACCACCACCCCCACCACCCGCGTAAAGAATCGACACCCCTGTTATCGAAAATGGCATTCCTGGTCCACCCTCACCACAGTACGTGCCCGTGGCATCGGTTCCGACCCCACCGGCCCCACCGCCGCCTCCTCCGTTGTAATTGGTTGTCGAACAGCTCCCGCCGTTGTTTCCGTATCCCCCACTTGCAGAGGAAGGCTGTAGTCCTAAACCACCATTGTTTGAAGGCGCATTTCGTTGGGTACCGCCCCCTGAACCACCATTCAAACCAACAATCGACTGCCCGGTTGCATCATTGGCCGTGCCACCCCCACCACCGCCAATCGCAACGTAACCCCCAAAGTATGAATTCTGTCCATCAACACCATTGTTTCCAGCGTTCCCAGAAACCAGCGCACCCCCCGTCCCACCCAACCCAACCGCCACCACATAACTGCCGGCCTTCACATGCACGCCCTCCTGGTAGATCAACCCTCCAGCACCACCCCCAGCCCCAATCCTCCAACCGCCACCTCCTCCACCGCCAACCACCAGCATGTCCAGCACCACATCCTCGGGAAAGTCCACCACATACCTCGTCTGGGCACTCGTCTCATCGCTCACAAACTTCAGCACCGTCCCGTCGCTGACCGTGGTCACAGCCGGATTCCCAATCATCGCCACGTAGCTCGTAGACACCGCGTACGTGTTCACAGGGCACGCGCTCGGCACGTCGCAGCTCTGGTTGTTCGCGGGGCCGTAGTCCGGGCTGATCTTCCCCACGGGGCACGCCTTGCACATCCCGCTCGCGGAATCCCACTCCTGGTTCACGGGGCAGTTCTGCCCGGTGGGGTTCCAGCTGCAGGCGCAACCGTTCGTGACATTGTTCCCGTACGCCGAGGTCCCGGCCACGCACGCGGAGCAGCTGTTGTTGCCAGAGACGTACTCATTGGTGCCGCACACATCCTCGGTACCACAGAGGCACTCGTTCGTGGAGCCTGGTGGTGAGTATGGCCTTGCGGAGGGACACGATGTGCACAGATCCATTTGCACCGACTGCACCCACGAACTTGCATAACTTGTAACGTACAACTCAGTAAAGTCACCATTGTACGCCATACCAGCTGGATTATAAAGTTGTGCACTCAACGCAACCGCATTGTTTGCATAACCCCCGGTCCCCGAACCGACGACAAACGTCATCGACCAGTCAGATCGTCTTATCATCGCAATTCTATGACAACTCCAAACGGAGACAAAAAGATATTGTTCATCTGGTGAGAGGATAATGTATGCAGGGACGTTAAGCCCCGCCGCTGGCCCGACACCGCTCGAGCACGCTGCGTTTCCCGCTGTTCCGACCACAGTTCTCATTGACCCAGCATTGATATCTATCTCTACGATGACATGATTGCCTTGATTGGCTACATACAAAAAATTGTTGTCTTTAGTAATGACTAAGCCACTGGGACTGGAAAGTGGAGTTCCCGAGAAAGGGCTTGTGGTATTTCCCGAGATGAAATCCACAAACCGGATTTGATTGTTTGAGTAGTCACAGACGTACATCTTCGTCTCGTCGCCATGCAAAAACTTGAAATCCCAAATAGAACTGAAACGAGCCGTGGCCAAATTCCCTATCGCATTAGCCGTCCCAGCAGTAGATCCACACGTGCCGACGAGGGTTGAATAGACAGAATTCTTGTATTGCCTTATGCATCTTAAACTATCCAAGGAATAGATGATTGTATCTCCCGCCAAATTCACATAGATCCCACGAACAGTGGCCGCACCTGCCCCAGTGTCTGATACAACCGTTTGAACATAGTTCCCGCCATTCAACAAGATTGCACGCACGTGGCTTGGATAGTCACCGACGTACATGACGCCATTCCTGTAGAACAGGGGGACATTCAACCCGTTGAACTGAGCAGCCGCACCAAATCCATCCTGAACCGTCTTGCCAAGGACACCATTCCCTGCCACCAGCGCCACGTTCGAAAACTTCGGAGCCCCCGGACTCGCATAGCTCCCCGCCGCACACACACTCGCAGCATCGCACCCAGACCCACCGTTCGCCACCCCATACGCCGGACTTCCACGTAGTTTTTCAAGCATTGTGCACATTTGAGTCTCAACACGATCATGCCTGAACCACCGCTTCCACCGTTGTCACTGACATATCCTCCACCGCCCCCACCCCCAGTGCCTGGACTACCGTCTCCACCAGGCCCTGAGCTCAAGCTACTGCTTCCCGGTGAAATACCACCAGCACCACCAGGGCAAGTGCCTGTGTTGAGTTGATGACATGACCCGCCCCCGCCCCCACCCATACCTCCTGGGTGTCACACCTCGAAGATTCTCGAGTGGACCTTCAAGCGCAGTTCAATAAGAACTCACGTTGGATTTCTCTACTAAGAGGGAAAGCGGTGAAACAGAAGGAGATCTAACTCTCTTTTATTTCTTTCACACACACACACAAAACAAGACAAGACGATACACACAAAGACGTCTCAACAATCGTGGCACACACACGAAAGGGGAAGAGGACCACCTAGCTCTGACGAGTTTCATCCTTTTATAGCTTCGAGGAATGAGCCAGGGGTGCCGTCTCTTGGCTACAGAAAGGAGGGGTGTCCTGTTCTTGGAAGTTGACAAGCATCCCTTCTGACCTTCGAGAGGATACCATGCTCTCTCGCAGGGTAAGAGAACCCCGTCCTTGCATGGTAGCAAGCTGCTTCCAACGGGTCGTACTCCACAAGACGCACCCCTTCTGTTTACCTTGTAAGTCCCCACGGGTACACGGTTGCTGCAACAAAGGCCTCCACAGGGGTCCTTTCAGCAGCTTCACACTGGAGTAGAGTATCCTGGGTCATCCAGGAGAAGTCAGCTTCGAATACGAGTACGAGACAGCCAACTGTCCTTTCATCCTGATAGGCCTTTGTCTGACTCGGGCTCGGTTCCTATGAGCTCTGACACTGGGACCCCATTGTACCCAGTTCCACTATAAGTGTAAAAATTACCCGAGCCACCACCACCCCAATAATAACCATTTCCGTCTATATCGATCATAATGCCATCTCCCCCGTTTCCAAATGTAGTTTTATCCGCAACATTCCCTGGTTTCGCCGCACCACCGGAATCCTTCTTCACGATGGGTGCGATTTTTCTTCCAGTGTTCTGTTTGAGAACGCCGAAGTTGGCTACTAAGAAGACGACAGCGACTGTCTGCGCGATGATTGCCAAAACGAAGGTGCTTATTGTAGAGGGTTCAACGGTCATCGAGCCCCACTGTTTATTGGCTGAACGATACGTTTTCTCAAATACTCGACGAGTAAAAAACCTTCTTCTCTACATTTCCTCCAAGGTTGTGGTCACGTTCAGCGTGCAAAATCTTCCAAATGGGAAGACTTCACATTTCATCCCAACACCACAATCCTCGTCTTTTTGGCATGGCAACAAGTGCATGCCGAATCCTCTCAAGATCACTGCGCGACGGAATGCGTTTGGCACGGATATCTCGTCTCTATTTGTTTCGTCACCCATGTTTGCGGCCAGCGGTCTGGCGTTAACGGCCTGTCTTGAAAACACGACGAAGGAGAGCCCGTGCTTGCGTTGCTGTTGATCCGGGGAGTGTGGGGGGTTGGTGTCAATGGGTTTGGTGCAACAAGGGATTTCGATGCATTCTGCAGCCTCAGCACGTCCTCTGCCTTGAATGCCCAAGTTCTCTTGAGCACTCTATGCGATGTACGCTTTTCCTGGGACAGGGTGTTTGGGAGAGTACTTGTGAATATGGTGCAGAGGAAGAGACAAGACAATGAGCGAATTTTCATGCTTCTTTTGTCATCGTTGGTTCGAGTGGCTGGGGAGTACAGGGTTGAGGGTGGTGGGTGTGGTGGTGTGAGTGGGGGGGAGTGTGGTGGGAACTGCACGTTGCGTGGTATGGAGGAGTGTGGTGATGGTACGTACCTTCGGGGGTGCGGTGGTGGGGCTCCGGGGGAGTGTGTTGCGTGCCGGGGGCCCTGTGGGTCGGGTGAGGTGGAGGTAGCGGGGTGCCGTGGGTGGGGGGATAGGGAGTGCGGTGTTTGCGGTGTTTGCGGTGCGGGGAAGTATCGTTCGTCTTGTTTGGGGGGTGTGAAGGAGTGTTTGGATTGCCGTGAGTGTGGTTCTGGGGAGTACGAATTGTCAGGGTGTGAGGATGGTGTGTTTGACCGTGAGTGCGGGGGTTGTTTGGAGGTGGCGAGTGTGGAGTGTGGGGATGGGGAGTACCTTTTTGGTTGTGGGGTTGGGAGTCGGGGGGAGTGCGTGAGATGTGTGGATTGCAGCGCTGGGGAGTACAGGGTTGAGGGTGGTGGGTGTGGTGGTGTGAGTGCGGGGGAGTGTGGGAACTGCACGTTGCGTGGTATGGAGGAGTGTGGTGATGGTACGTACCTTCGGGGGTGCGGTGGTGGGGCTTTGGGGGAGTGTGTTGCGTGCCGGGGGGCCTGTGGGTCGGGTGAGGTGGAGGTAGCGGGGTGCCGTGGGTGGGGGGATAGGGAGTGCGTTGTTTGCGGTGTTTGCGGTGCGGGGGAGTACCTGTCGTCTTGTTTGGGAGGTGTTGCGACCTGTTCGTTTTGCCGTGAGTGTGGTTCTGGGGAGTATGAGTCATTGTCTTGTGGTGGTGGGCATGATCGTGATTGTGGTAATTGTTCGGGGCTTGCTTCAGGGTGCAGCGGAGTTCTTCTTGGGTGTGGTTTTGGTTTGTTGGGGGAGTGCCACAATTCGCTTCAAGTGGTGGTGTCATTGAGAGTTGTTTTGGAGGCCACAGGGGAGCCCGGTGTTTTGGAGATTGGAGCAGTGAGGCGTATTGTTTCGTTGGAGTTTGGTGTTGTGGAGCTTTGGGTGACGGTGGGTGTTGAGCGGGCGGGTGTTTTTTGGGTTGTTGTTGTGGATGTGAACATGGACCTTATGAAGCTTCTGCTGTCAGTGCCCAGGTGCTTGTATTGTTTCATTCTGTGGGTGGAGTGAGAGTGTAGTTGCAGGCTTATTTCGACTGGGCTTGAGGCATCTCGGTCTTCGATTAGTGACAGGCTATCTGGGGAGGGGATTGCTGTGGTGTCGGTGACTGCGGAGGGGCGGTCATTTTTGTCGCCGGTGAGTGAGTGCGAGGATGTTTTTGTCTGGGTGTTGTGACTTTTTTTGCGGCAGGTGCTCAATCCAACAGTGATGTGAGTGTTTTTGTTTTTCTTTGTTTTGTTTTGTTTTTGTTTTGTTTTGTTTTTGTTTTGTTTTCGTTTTGTTTTGTTTTGTTTTGTTTTTGTTGTTGTTGTTGTGTGTTTTTGTTTACGTTTTGTTTGAGACTGTTTTTTTGGCAGGATTGGGTTGGGGGTGGCTATATTTTGTTGTTGTTGTTGTGTGTGCTGTGTTTTGGTTGTGAGGAGGCTGCGGGATTACGTGGGGAGTGAAGATTTCGAGTGGGTGCCTCCGAATGGGGAGCTTCATGCTAGGTATCGAAGGCCAGTTGTGGGGCGTGTGTGTGAGAAGTGTGGTGGTGGGAGAGTTGTTTGGGTCTAGAGTTTGAATTTTTTCAACTATTTGAAATATATATCGTTGGAGTTTTTGTTCAAGGGGGAGTGCTTTTTTGACTGTGTGTGTGGATGTCGAGTGAAGATGAATCAGAGGAGAGTGCATTGCAAAGTGAGCTTGCTGATCTTCTGAAGAAGAATGATTTTGATGGTGGTGCTGTGGTTAAGAAGATCGATTCTATGTTGGATGACGATGTTTTTGCGGAGAGCAATAGTTTTGACGATGATTTCCTCAACGGTGGTGGTGAGGTTGGGCTGAAGGACTACATCAGTCATCTTGAGAGTCTGCAGGATAAGAAGGGGATGTTGAGTTTACGTTATTTGCGTGCTTTGAAGGGTTTCTTGACTGGGACTGGGTCTGGGTCTGCGGGTGTAACTGAGTCTGGGTCTGGGTCTGGGTCTGGGTCTGGGTCTGGGTTTGGGTCTGGGTTTGGGTCTGGGTCTGGGTCTGGGTCTGCGGGTGTAACTGGGTCTGGGTCTGGGTCTGGGTCTGGGTTTGGTGGTGTTGGTGATGCAGTGTTGAGGGGAGGGGGTGTTGGGGGTGAGGTGCCTGGTGCTGTTCCGAATGATGAGGGAGTGGGTGTTGGGGGTGAAGCTTTGGGTGATAATTTGAATGATGAGATGACCTCCTCCTATTATCTTTCAATCAGGGAATGTGGTGCAATGTTCGATGAGGTGTTGCAGGACAGTTCTTTGGGGGATGAGAAGAAGAACCTCGCGCTGCAGTGTCATCTCCTGAAGCTGTGCTACCTGTCGGCTGGGTGTATGAGTTTTGAGACTTTGCGGGTCAAGTGTCAGGTTTTGAAGAATAGGTCTAAAGGGGTCCCAGGGAATGTTCCATATGTTCCAAATAGTCTAAATCAGAAACCGCCAGAGGAATTTTTTGGGATTCTGATGAGATGTGTGCGAACTCAAAAACCTTTGCCGACGCGGTGGTTTGAGGACTTGGAGAGAAGGATTGGGAATCAGGGCAATAAGGGCAGTGACAAGGGCAAAAAGGGCAGTGACAAGGGCAACAAGGGCAGTGAAGAGGGCAATAAGGGCATTGACGAGGGCAAGTTTGTTCGTGAACATGACAAGATCAGGACTACGATAGACCTGATTCGTGGGGGTCTATGTCTTATGTATCCGGATGAGCTGCTGGTCGATTCATTGATATGTTTGCGGAAGTACCGGAGGAGGCGCATAGTTGGTTATGTGGGGAGCGCTCTTCATGATGAGTTCTTTGATGTGCTCGACTGTGTTACGGGTCTGATGGAGCAGGGTGTTTTTGACCTTGGGTTATTCGATCCTGTGTTTGAGGGGGGTTCATCGGAGGTGAAGGTTACGAGTGTGAGATCTGTGGAGAAGTTGCTGCGGGAGTGTGTGGGTGAACAGAAGGGTCTTTTGGCACGGGTGCGTGGGGTATCGTTGCTTCATGCCCTGGTGGGGGACTTTGGTGCTGCTCTTGTGGGTGATGATATGGATGATTCTTTTGAGGTTGGGGAAGTGTGTAGGAGGCTTTCTGCTCTTACGCACGACAAGAAGAGTTTGGTTGAGTGCATGGAGGGGATCGGGGGGTTGATTAAGCAGGGTGTGGGTGTGGATGGTGTTGTAGCCTGTGCGAGGGGTGTGGGTGTGGATTGGTTCGTGCAGTCGGTGAAGCATGCGCTTGGGAAGAGGGATGTGAGTGATGCGGAGTGGTGGCAGCAGGGTATGGTGTGTGTGTGTGAGAGATGGAGGGAACTTTTTTCAGGGGCCAGATGAGGAAGATACGCCGACTTCTTGGGGATATGAACAATGATGTGGACGGTGCAGAAGCGGAGTTGTTGCAGGTTGTGGAAGAGCTATGTGGGATGAGGTCGTACTATGGGTATGCGCACGGGGACGATCTGTACGATCTGTGGGATTATGTTTTTGGCTTGGATGACAAACGCAGAAAGGCTGTGCATGTGTTGTCTGCGATGATGTCCATGATGGAAGAAAACCAAGACAAGTTTGTGAGCATGATATCACTGCAGGAGCTGAGGCGACAGCTTCGGTGTGTGGGGGGTGTGGAGTGGATTGGATCTTTGATAACCGTGGGGGTGGGAGTTGGAGTTGATGACAGGGGTGACGGTGGGGTGGTGTCTTTGGGGGAGGATGCTTCTTTGTGTGAGGATTTGGATCAGAGCGAGGTTGACAAAAAGAACCACGAGAATCAGCGGGGAATTCTTGAGGCCCTGTTGTCTACGGCTCAGGTCGCATGGATACGCAGTTGTGATGTGGTTTTACAGAGGTTCGAGGGTAAAAAGTGGGTGGGCAGCGGTGATTTGGATGGTGTGTGGGGGATGAGTCTGGAGGAACTTATTTTGGTGCTTAGGGGGTGGGATCGTAAGGGGGATCTTCTACCGAAAGACTTTTTCTTGGCGTTGAAGTCGGCGTTGCAGAAGGATGCGTATCTTCCCAAGGAGATTCGACGGCAGCAGAGTGCTTGTTTAGCACAATACAAGGGGGAAATGTGCCTTTCGGTGGCGAAGGGGGTGCGGGATTATTTCGAGTGTGAGATTTTGAATCAAGTGGAGCTAAAGATGAGGAAGCTTCTAAGGGCTCTGGACCATGTCACATCTGTCATTGAGTGTGGTTTTTTTGAGTTTGCGGGTCCGGCTGTGTTGGACGAGGGGTCTTCATCGGTGGTGGAAGTGTTGCGTGCGTTTGAATCAAATCTGCAGCTGGGGAAGGGGGTGCGTGTGGGCAGGCCGAGGAGTTTGCTGCGGGGGTTGATGTCGGATTTTTCGCAAAGTCTTTCTGGGCTGGGTGGTCGGGATTTAAGGTCGAGCACCCTGTGGAGATCTGTTGTTGCAAGCTTGAGTTCGTTGACGCATGACAAGAATACCTTCAATGAATGCATTAAATTGATGGGGTCCTTTGCGGCGAGTTCAGATGGGTTATGGCGTTTTGAGAGTGATATCTTGAGTCATGCGCCTGGTTGGTTCCGGGAGGGGGTTGTGAAGTCTTTGAAGAACAGGTGTGGGGTATCGAAGCTTGTGTGGTGGACGGGGGCCATGGTGCATGTGTGGGAGAGGTGGCTTAGGCTTCACTTTGAGCGTGAGAATGGGCTTTTGCTGGAGACGATGCGGGATGGGGGTGATGCAGGGGATGGGGAGACGTGGAGATTTAAGCTTTTCAACACCTTGCGTCAGCTGCACAAGTTCGGATCTTACTACGGGTATGCGCACGGGTGGGATCTGTACGACGTTGACGTGGGGGAGGGGAGTTTGGGGGGGTCGAGGAAGGCGATTGTGGCGAAGATGGAGGCGTGCCAGCCGAGGCTTATGAACATGGCGTCTCAGACAGCTTTGAGGGAGAAGTTGGAGCAGGAGGCTGGGGGTGCGGAAGCGCTAAAGAAGCAATACGATGCGGCTGTGGAGAAGGAGAAGGAGAAGGAGAAGGAGAAGGAGAAGGAGAAGGGAAGGAGAAGGAGAAGGAGAAGGAGAAGGGGGAGGAGAAGGAGGAGGAGGATGAGGAGGATGAGGAGGATGTGGAAAAGAAGAAGAAGAAGAAGCAGGAGAAGAAGGAGAAGAAGGAGAAGGCGAGGAAGGAGAAGGAGGAAGCCGAGATGAAGAGGCAGGAAGCCGAGATGAAGAAGCCGGAGGAGGTCGAGAGGAAGAAGGAGGAGGCCGATAGGAAGAAGCAGGAGGAGGTCGAGAGAAAGAAGCAGGAGGAGGTCGAGAGGAAGAAGCAGGAGGAGGTCGAGAGGAAGAAGCAGGAGGAGGTCGAGAGGAAGAAGCAGGAGGAGGTCGAGAGGAATCAGGGGGAGGGAAGGAGATGAAGGAGAAGGAGACTGAGAAGGTGAAGGAGAAGGAGACTGAGAAGGTGAAGGAGAAGGAGACTGAGAAGGTGAAGGAGAAGGAGACTGAGAAGGTGAAGGAGAAGGAGACTGAGAAGGAGAAGGAGACTGAGAAGGAGAAGGAGAAGGAGACTGAGAAGGAGAAGGGGAAGGAGACTGAGAAGGAGAAGGAGGCTGAGAAGGAGAAGGAGGCTGAGAAGGAGGCTGAGAAGGAGGCTGAGAAGGAGAAGGAGAAGGAGAAGGATTCGGCTGAGAAGAAGGACGAGTGGGGTGTGGACATTTGGGGGATTACGAGGCGGGCTGTAATTCTTTCCTTTATGGGGCTGCTTTGCACGTACATGTTGGAGGGTCAATTACAGAAGAGTGAGAGGGTCAAGAAGGGTGTGGAGTGGCCTTTCAAAGTTCCATTTCGAGGTCGGAGGTGATGAACGCCCATCGCTGCGTGGTCCTGGGGCTGACATGTTCGCAATGGTGTATTTGGGATTTTTCTTTTTTGTGGGCGATGGAGTGTGATTGGTCGGGGTTTACCACGACGAGAGGCTTGAGTATGTCGTAGAATGTTCTGTATGTTTTGTTAGAATATAGGGATGGAGCGTTTTTCGTTTTTCGTTTTCGTTTTTCTCGTTTCTCTCGTTTTTCTCGTTGGTGTGTGTGTGTGTTGTGTGTGTGTGTGTGTGTGTGTGTGTGTGTGTGTGTGTGTGTGTCGTTCGTGTGTGTGTGTGTGTGTGTGTTGTTCGTGTGTGTGTTTTGTTCGTGTGTGTGTGTGTGTCGTTGTGTGTGTGTGTGTGTACCTGAGGTCTTGTTCGAGTGTACTTATCTTTGTCTCTTGTAATTCGATGAGTTGTACGAGATCTCTTATCTTCCTGTTTCTGTATTCTGGGAATGTCATGACGATATGCTGTTGTTTTCAATCGTTCAGTGTTGGGTGGTGGTGGAGTGTGCAGGGGGGTACTGACGATAGAGTAGTCGGCGATTCTCCGATAGGTGATGCAGATTGAGTGTATTTGATCTATTATCCTATTCCTCATGTATGTGTTGGGGTAGTCGTGGAGTGCGAGTTCGAGGTTGCAGTAGTACAGCCTGTGCTCTATTGTGTCTCTTTGTAATTGTACGAGTTGTTCGCATGTGACGTTCTGGGCCTTCCAATGGTGGAGCATGTTGAGGGACAGCTTGATGAGCGCTATGAGCCTTTTGATTATGGTGACGACGACTCTCCCGATCGGGGACATCTTTTTTGTGAATCTTGTGAGCATTTCAGCCAGTTGGGGATTGCATGAGTGTTGTTTTTGTTTTTTTGTTGGTCGGATATACATTTCAAAGTTTGAGCATGTTCATCCCCCGAATGTGCTTTTTAAGGATCTTTGGTGTGCGGTGAAGGACCCTTGGCAGACGACCGCGCCGCAGGCGCAAGAAACCTTGGCCCGCCTGCGTGCACGTTTTTCCTCCAGCTGTCGATGCAGCATCTGCCTCTCCAAGTCAAGCTCCCACTGCCTCTCCATGTCTCGCTTTCTCGCGAACGCGTCATCGATGTCATCGGAATCCAGGTATTTCCCCGATATCGCCTCAATATCGGACTTGAGAAACTTTCTCCTGTATTGCAGAACCCTGCACGGGAGATGCGCGTACTGGTTCCGTTCGAGTTCGTATGCCACATCGATGATCCTCTCCCCAACTGTCTCGAAAATGAAGCAATTCTTGCACATTCTGATGGACCAGCCCTCGTACACTGTACGACACTTCCTACCACACAACATGCAGCCCCCGAACGAGTAGAGGGAGAGCAGGCGCATGTCACTGTGCCGTTTGGGCCTTTCCCACAGCACAGCCCCCCACTGCAGGCCCATTGCACGAATCATCTCCGAGTGAGCCTCGCGGCACCTCTCCAGGCGTTTCTGTATCAGTTGGCGACAGACTCTCTCGCCTTGTAGGATGTGCTGGATGCTTTTGCACGTCATGGAAAGGCAGACGATCTGACGGTTGGGAAGGGAATTCAGCAAATAGCTCACAAGATCGGATGTGCAACACGACAAGATGTTGATCCCCATACTCTGTCGTTTTTTTGAACCACACAAGGTGTTGTGTTTGTTTGATCGATTCATTGAACACAAACAGAAAAAAATCAAAACAGCGAACAAATGACTCGTTTTGGGCCAGGAGAACATTCAACAAAAAAAACAATCAACAATCGTTGATCAGTATCCTCTGCCTTCAAAACGATTGACAAACGGATTCAGTGTCATCTGCCTCTCATCCCTGGCGCACTGCTTGGCATGGTCCTCCAAGACCTTGTACAGCGTCGAGAGAAACTGTGTGAGAAAGTTTTCAGAGGGGCAGACGCCGCAGAGTGCAAAAAAACAAAGCAATGACCTGATAGTCGTCATACGAATGGATAGCCACGGAAGGGTCTGTCAAATAGCAGACTCCGTCCGTCGGCGGAAGCACACCATTCTGCTTCAAATACAGTTGCGACAGGGCCCTGTCGAGCTTCGGGTAGTGCTCCATTGGAATGCTCCCAATCAAGTGCCTCGGGCACTTCGCCAACTTGCGCTCAATGATGCTCGCCAGTGTCCACTTGTCGAAGCTCGTCCGATTCCTTCTCACTTCTGCCGTGGATTGCTCCCTGTTGTTGGCCGCAGAAAACATCTTCAACCTCTCCATCTCCATCTCACACTTGATTCTCTCCGCTGTCGACCTCTCCTTGTCAACACAACACTTCTCTTGCTCCACCTTCACCTTGCCAATCTCCAATTCCACCTTCATGTTCTCCCCCAATTGCTTCAACCGGTCAAGGTCCCCCTTGTTCACCTCCAACTTCACCTTCAGCTTCTCCGTCTTGCATTCAGTCAGTTGAATCTTCTTCTCCACCACCTTCGTGACCTCCACAACCACCCGGTGGCACTCGTCGGCATTCCAGTGCTCGGGAACCCTCAACAGCATCATGTCGGATGCATCGTCCACCTTCTGCCTTTTGGGCTCTCTCTCAACGTCCCCCGCTGTCTGGGTTCCCGCAATACTCTCGCGCGCGATGTTCGACAATGCACTCCCCGACTGACGATTGCGGGCGAGTACTCCATGAAGACTCGGGTCACCAGCCAAGACCTTCTTCAGCGTGTCGATAGTCACACTGCGGAATTGTGCTGCTGTGCTGCTCTGGATGTGTGTGGCGACTTTCAAGGCGGTGTCCAGGTTGCTACACGGGGTCTCTTTTTGACCCTGGCCAAAAAACTGGAAGTAATCGACATCATCGAGGGTTTCCGGAAAACGATTGAAGATCGATCCCAAAGTTTCAGTTGCAAAGCGAGTCTGTTGTGGGTCATTCACTCTGTTGCAGACAACGGACACGACGTCCATCAGAGCAAGCAGCGGTTCCGGCCAGGCGTAAAGCACTCGAATATTCCCACCCGGGAAAATCTCAATCGTTGGTTTGACCCTCACACACTGGTTGAAGGTTGCAATGATCTTGTCCCTGTGTTGAGCATGCTGGCCACAGATCTCGAAGATCGCATCGACGACCTTGATCGCCCCATCATAGTCCACAGTCGGTTCGCGCGTGTCCTTCTTCCCCCCCAGGTGCCTCTGAAGATACCTCGACGTGATGTCGGATGGAATCTGCTTCATCACACTCTTGATCTCCTTGGTGCCTCCGACACCACACAGCGCGCTGATCAGGTCAATCACGGAGAACCAGGGCGCATCACCTTCCCTTATCGTCCTAACCCTGGCCTCCTTCGAGATGAAGAGAAACGCCACCGTCAGTATCTCCAGCTTCCGAGGCAGGTCGGGAGTCTTTGCCTGTTCATGGCTCAAAATGGAGAGAGTCGCCCCCTGGGGTTCGGGAAGGATCCGCCTGTGCATCTCCTTGTGGTGGTCGGGTGTGTGTATTCTGCAGCGGACCCCGCTGCCTCACCACACAGAGCACAAACCGAAAAAAAGATACAGAAAAAAAAAGATTCCTTTTCCGTATTTTAGTGGTCGGACGACGACCAAGATTTCATTCAACAAAAAAAACAACAACAATCGTTCCGCCCCAGGGTGCATCCACGACAGAATCATGCATGCACGACGCAATGCTCTGGGAGGATGCTCTCGAGCTTCACCACGCTCTCTCTGGAGAGCTCGTTCATTCTGCATCCGAACACCTTGAGGGATCCATGTAACCGGGGCCAGCCCCGGAGCAGCACCTTCAGGTCGATGTACTGGAACCTCATGAGGTATGCCCATACCTCCCTGTTCATGTCTTCCATCCTGAGCGTCTCCATAGCGGTGAACTCAACGAGACACCTCGAGAGGACTGTCACGAGGCGGTCTGTGGCTTGCGCTGTCAACAACTCCCTGGGTTTGTTGCGGGACACGTCGAGATGCTGCAGCCTTTCGCCGTGGAGGACGGAGACGATTCTGCAGATGGCCTCCATGCAGAGCCCACAGTCGACGAATGCGAGCCTTGTGACGTTTGGCAACACATCGCTCGTGCTGTCCAGGAAGGTTTGCACACCGCAGTCTCTGAACTCGATTCTTTCAAAGCTGAGCTCCGTGAGAAATCTCATCTTCGAGATCATGTGGAGGTTGCTGAGCTTGACGCGGTCAAAACTGAGGTGCGCTACAAAGTCCCTGCGATGGCATTCGTTCTCGATCTCCTTCAGCAGCCTGTGGTTGAACACTTTCTTGGTGCGGAAGTCGGTCCTGATGAACTCGAGGGTGTCGAGCCTGTGCATTTTCTGGAACATTCCCGAGAAGAGGTCACTATCCGTTCTCTGCAGGCCACGCATCATGCAAAGGGCAGTCACGTAATCGATCTTGACGCCCCCGAGGCTGATGCGCCTGAGATTCAACAAGTCCCCGCTGAAGAGTTTGATCACGTTCAGGCAGGCGTAATCACTGGAACCCATGTCGATGCTCCCGTCGTATCTGCACAGCGAGAGCTCCGAGAGGGTGCTGCGGCTGTTGTGGATCATTCTGTTGATGTGCTCCCATTCCTCGACGTGGACCCTGACGTCGAGGGATCTGAGCCTGTGGCATATGCACTCCTTGTGGAACAGGCCGAGTGCGGTGGAAACTTCGACAATGAGGTCCGTCGGACCCGGGGCAAGGGACCTGTTTCCACAGACTTTCTTGGTGAATTCGTGTACGCGCGCACCCCTGTAGCCGTACCCTTCTTCGAGGTACAGCGTGAAGCGACCGATGAGGCCCATCTTTGCCCCGATGCCTGAGAGGAACCATTTCATGTCTCTCCTTCGGTATCCGTTTACACGGACCGTCGTGATCCAGTGGTTGTCTCGGTTCAGGGTCTCTTTGACGAGGGCCCTGATCCCGCGGCTGGCGCAGAGCGCTGTCCGCAGCCTGTCGTGGGGCCAGAGGCCCATGTCGTGCCACTCGGGGAAGGCGCTCATGAGGGTCTCTAGGTTCATGCCAGAGGCAGGGGGGTGTGGCCCACCGCCCGCGTTTCTCAGTTCCTCTGTACGCCTCTTGCTCAGGCGCGGCATGTGTTTTGCTTGTTAGGGGCTTTGTGAAACCTATAAGCGACAAAAATAAAAAAAATTCAATATGATTTCACAGAGACATGAAAATTGCATACCTTTGAGTTTATTCCAGTAGAACAGATCAATGATGCGATGTTGAGAAATACACCGAGCATGACTCCCAACTGCCCGTATTGAAATATGACATCAGGTGTGAGATCAACCGCAAAAAGTTTGTGCAACGTGCCATGTATCAATGTGATGACCTCTAACGGGGGGGTTTTGCCATAAACACACTCCTCGACTTGATACAGAATGCAATGATTGCTGTTTACTCTTTGTATTGTGATTATTGTGAGTGATCCAATCACGTATGAGACTTGCAATGTGATATTTTGTGAAAAGGCAACAGGCCACATGGTAGCCACTGCAAACACCAGGCACATGTGAATCGTGAAGATTGTTCCCCATAACACTCCTCTAATGGTCAAAAATTGACTACAACATCTTTGGTCAAGTATTGACTACAACATCTTTGGTCAAAAATTGACTACAACATCTTTGGTCAAAAATTGACTACAACATCTTTGGTCAAAAATTGACTACAACATCTTTGGTCAAAAATTGACTACAACATCTTTGGTCAAAAATTGACTACAACATCTTTGGTCAAGTATTGACTACAACATCTTTGGCCAAAAATTGACTACAACACCTTTCCAAAACGTTTTTAGTCAAAAATTGACTAAAAAGTGGTCGTAGATGGTCAAATTTAAGCAATTTGACCACTCCTTCCAGGCCCTGGGAGCATGCGGGAGTGCTGTTCGGATGGATTCCTGTGTGATATTTGTGTATTTTGAGTAATTTGTGAGAGAAAATGGAGTGAAATTTGTAGTGATTTTTCGAAAAGTTTGATGTTTTGTTGTGGTATGTGGGGAAAAGTGAGGGGATTTTTTGGGTGTTTGGGAGGTTCTGACTCAAGAATGACCTATTATTTCATATAAAGGTACTGTCTAAAGGATTGTGTCAAAATGCTGTCACCTTGGTATGAATCCAAAACTCCCACGATGCAATACAACGAAAACAAACATGCACCAACGACCCTGATACAAGATTCTTCAAGTTATAGGGGATACACCGGTTCTGCAAACACGCGGCAGAGATTACAGTTGCTTGCGGCTATGATCACTCCTTTTGTTGTTGCAAGTAGAGAGAAGATTTTGAAATGGTTGAATCGTTTCATGGATAGGACGATGACACTGCAGGAACTGCTGCAAGAGGTTCGTAACATGCAGACACGAGTAAAATTTTTGGTGGATTCTGTTCGTTTTTACAACGAGTCGCAGCAAGACTATTTAATTCCAGTGCTGAAGACGCTTGAATACCGCTTGGAAGTTCTCGAAGAGAAGATTTTGCAGAGGATTGCTGTGGGGGTGAATGGGATGAACTCTGAGGAGTTAGATGCTGCACAGAGGAAAGATATGGAGCAAAATCTTTACTATCTAGTGGAGTCTCTGGACATGATCAAGTACACAATCGCGTGATGCCACTTGTAGTTTTTGTGTTTTATCATTTATTGATTTGGAATGTTTTACAGGGGGTTTCTGAACCATCCTATCGGGGTTATTCATCCGGGGGATGGAGACATGGGAGTTTGTTTTCCTCTTGTTGGCTCCAGCAAGGCTGCTTATTTCATGCCATTGTCACAACCATTTTTGACCATCCCTGCGATGTATCATCGCAGTGTTTAGTGGTTGTCCGAAGCGTTTGATTGCGTGTTTGAGTCCGTTGGATACGCCAACTTCATGCTCAATTGTGGTTGAAACATCCAATGCAACCATTGTATTTGTTCATTGAGTATGTGATAGAAAAGGTAAGCGACTGAAAAGTTCTGTTTTAAGATTTTGTATGAATTCCGGTTGTGTCAGTGAACTCGTATTTCCAACGATTCTTTCATAAAAGAACTGTGTCATATTATCTTGATGTTGTTTCCAATCCAAGTATATGAGGGATTTTTGGAGTATTTTTAGGTGGTAGGACATGGCTTGTTGGAAGATATTTGAAAGCACTTCGTGTGGTAGAGAGAGTTGATTCTGTATCGCGTGTACTGATCTTGAACGGTCGATGAAGCCTGCAACGTCTTGCATAACTTGTATGGCTGATTTGATAGCTTGGAAGGCTTTCTTTACAAGATCATAGTGAGTCTTGGACTCTTGCATGTACATACGCTGGAAGCACTGTAATACGCTCTTCAAGAACATTACATTCTTTCTCAGCATATCATACTGAATGTCAGTATTCAAGTATTGTTGTTCTGCCCGTATCCATTTCGAGAAATCGGACGAGTCATTTTCTATCTCTTCGTGTATCTTGTGCAAGTTTTTGAATGGCAACGTCGAATTTTCTAACATATACATGAAAACAGCCCATGTAGAGGGATTATACTGCGTTAGGCCATGCATAAATACGGGGTTCAAGGAACCACTTTCGTCAAACAGGGGCGAATATAGTGTTTGCATGGTGTCGTATGGCTTCAGAAGCCATTGGATACTTGTATGGGGTGTTGTGTAGTGTTGACTATATGTCATGAGGTGTATGGTCTGTATTCCTGTAGAGAATATTGTTGATATATATATTTCATTTTTGGTATTTCCTGTAGAAATGTGTACTATAGTTTGTTGATATCTTGTTGTTGGAAGATGGAAGATGGAGGAAGATGCACCTCGTACCTCTCGTCAGTTGTATCCAGTGGCCCTCATCCCCTCTGAAGCCCTCGTACCTCGTACCTCGTACCTCGTACCTTGTAGCCCTCATCCCCTCTCCAGCCCTCGTACCTCGTACCTCGTACCTCGTACCTTGTAGCCCTCATCCCCTCTCCAGCCCTCGTACCTCGTACCTCGTACCTCGTACCTCGTACCTCGTACCTTGTAGCCCTCATCCCCTCTCCAGCCCTCGTACCTCGTACCTCGTACCTCGTACCTCGTACCTCGTACCTTGTAGCCCTCATCCCCTCTCCAGCCCTCGTACCTCGTACCTCGTACCTCGTACCTCGTACCTCGTACCTTGTAGCCCTCATCCCCTCTCCAGCCCTCGTACCTCGTACCTCGTACCTTGTAGCCCTCATCCCGTGGTACTGAGAAGTCCGCCGTCGAAAAGATCGATGCCTGTCAGGACGCAACATGTTTCAATGGCGGCAATTACAGTGTTGTCCTTGAAGCCTTCAAATTACAATGTCGAACATATCCGAGCAAGACGTCGCCTTTTTGCACCTGCGTCGCCAACGCTCTGACGTCGCAAAGCTTTCTTGAGAACGATCAATTTGGGAATCCTACAGGTTCCTGCCTTCCTTTGCACCGGTAGAGGTGACGCTCTCTTCTTCTCAACAGGTGTCTGGCTGCCGTCTCGTGCGTACAACTCGTCGACTGGCAGGGGCACACTTTCGATCTGCTGCGTCTTAATCTTTGCGGAGTTTGTCCTGGGCTGGTTGCAGTATCATGAGGACGCGCGGGAGGCGAAGGCTTGGTTGTATTACAAAATTGCCATCGACACCGTGATGAAGCTGGTGCTGCTTCTCTCGGTTGAGCAATACATCTGAACTATCCATCCTCAAAATGCACACACCGGGGTTGGGAAGAACCCCTTCGTTGTCATAGTCTTTTTGTGTTTGGTGGCTTTGTTGTCTTGCAATAAATAGTCATAGTTCTGGTATCCAGGCGCGAGAGGTTGCAGGAATGCGTTCGCTGCAACTTTGAAACAACTCAATCTTCCCGTGCACAGAACGATGGCGTAAAGAATTGCAATCATGATCATCAAACTGATGGGTATCCAAACGAGATTGTTGTTCGAGGACGAAGCCATACACCCCCGACTTTGGAGGCTCCCCTTTCTCTATATATCTGAAAACCCATCTATTCTGCTCCCGCACCCCCGACTTTGGAGGCTCCCCTTTCTCTATATATCTGAAAACCCATCTATTCTGCTCCCGCACCCCCGACTTTGGAGGCTCCCCTTTCTCTATATATCTGAAAACCCATCTATTCTGCTCCCGCACCCCCGACTTTGGAGGCTCCCCTTTCTCTATATATCTGAAAACCCATCTATTCTGCTCCCGGTACCGTATCCTCCGAGGAGGATCCACGAACGCGGAGGACCGGCTTTCGAAGTTCTGGTAGTTGGGGACTACTATACTTGCTAAGGGGGGTGGGTGGGTGGGTGTATGATTATACCGGTGGTTTTGAGTATGGATCACTGTGATCAGAGGGGGTAGGGTCCTATTGACGAATGTTGATGACCGGTTTCCGAAGTCTCTGGTGGACATGTTGGGGGCTACTATACTTGCGAGGGTGGGGTGTATACTTGTACCGGTAGTTTCCACCAGGAAGACCGATTGTGAATGCGACGACGGCTATGGTGGGCCGGACGGTGGGCCCTGCGCCGCCTGCCCCGATGGCTTTTTCTCCAACGCCTCGGAAACGGCCTGTATCGAGTGCGGGTTCGGACAGACGAGCCTTTCCGACCGATCTTCGTGCAGGCCTTGCCTCTCAGGCACTCATGGACCCCAACCCGCAAACCCCTTTTGTCCGGAATGCTTCCCGGGGAGCTACCAGGAATATTCCGGCCAAAGCTTCTGCTCTCTGTGCCCGATCGGGAAGGCATCCAGAGCCGAAGGCTCCAACACCTCCCTCACCTGCCAGAACTGCTCGGCGGGCTACCACGCCCCATCCCCCGGAACATCCTCTTGCCTGATCTGTACAGGCGGAACATACTCGCTTGCAGCATCCGGGGAGTGTATACCCTGTGACCAGGGCTCGGTCTCCCTCCCCGGCTTCAGCGCCTGTCTCCAGTGCGTGCCGCAGACCTACGCAGACGCCAACGCCACCCACTGTGAGGACTGTGAAGAAGGCACCTACTCTGATTTTGGGTACACCTCCTGCATCAGCTGCGAGCCGGGCTACCGCCTTGACTTTGGACTGCGGGAGTGCATTGGCTGCGACAACAACCCCGTCAGTAGACCGACTGCAGCCTTCAGCCCCGCCTCAGACCCCCTGGAGGCCCGCCAGGAGGCTAAGTGTCCGGAGATTGGCCGGGGGCCTGATCTCTCCGGGCGGCCGTGACCGGTCAGCGGACCGTGTCAGCAGGCCCGTGACATGTCAGCCGGCTGACAGGGGCCGTGACCCGGCTGACAGGCTCACCTGACCGGTCACGTGACACATCACGTGACCGAGACAAGACTTTTTTATATCGCAGATCCAAAAACCCATAGGACATTTCTCCCAGGGGGAAGAAAACCTCCCTTGACCCCCCTGTTTCTCGACGGATCCTGCCGGCCGGGCCCGTCAGTAGACCGACTGCAGCCTTCAGCCCCGCCTCAGACCCCCTGGAGGCCCGCCAGGAGGCTAAGTGTCCGGAGATTGGCCGGGGGCCTGATCTCTCCGGGCGGCCGTGACCGGTCAGCGGACCGTGTCAGCAGGCCCGTGACATGTCAGCCGGCTGACAGGGGCCGTGACCCGGCTGACAGGCTCACCTGACCGGTCACGTGACACATCACGTGACCGAGACAAGACTTTTTTATATCGCAGATCCAAAAACCCATAGGACATTTCTCCCAGGGGGAAGAAAACCTT
>NW_005434446.1:0-48940 GCF_000315625.1 Guillardia theta CCMP2712
CTCTCTTGGCTCGAATTTTGAAAGATCGATCGTGCACGATGCTCACATGTACAGCTGTGAACTTGAGACCATCGATCGCGAAGTCCTCTCTTCCCTGCCAGAGCTTCTCCGCTTGTGCATTGCGGAGGAAGGAAACAGTCACCGGGATCTCCTCAGCACTCGCTATCTCGGGTCTATACGGAGCCTTCCACATGATTGCTTTACTCTCTTGCACTGAGTCTACGATCAGTCCGATCTCTTCAAATTTCTTCTTCAGCTTTTCTTCATGGTTGACATACACCGAGGAGATGCCCAGGAGAGTCATGGAGATGAAGGAAGTCACCTCGTTGCCTGCTGAGGCGGTGTATGTCTCGACCTTCTCCTTCTTGGCTTCTTCAATCTGCTGCATAAACCACTCTCTGGATGCGTCACTCCATCCAGTCATCGCTTCTTGCAGAAGCTCACGTCGTGCCTGCTGACATGTCGAGCGGATGGCTTCTGCGATAGCGTCGGGGGTGCATCCCTCCACAGCCTTGCAAGCCTGGGCTGTCCTGCTGTTCGGATAACGCTTCGCGAAGCTCTTCACCCTCTCGACGAGATCAGCTTCGAGGACAGAGGCATCCACAAGTCCGCTCTGCGTGTATTGGCATGATCTCCGATACAGCAGGTTGCGAACATTTTCATCATACTGAAGAACCATACTTAGAAAGCTATTTGAAGTATACAAACCTCTCGCTTGCAGCTTCCTTGGCGCCCTGGCAGCTTCCCCTACACCACGCGTGCAGCCATGGTGCCTGAAATAACCGGCGCTGCCTGAAATAACCGGCGCTGCCTGAAATAACCGGCGCTGCCTGAAATAACCGGCGCTGCCTGAAATAACCGGCGCTGCCTGAAATAACCGGCGCTGCCTGAAATAACCGGCGCTGCCTGAAATAACCGGCGCTACCTAAACCCTAAACCCTAAACCCTAAACCCTATTATTATTATTATGTGAGTTTATTAGAATGCTAGAATGTTGCTCGGCCTCGTTGTGGGCTTGTGCAATTGGATCCTAGTCTAAAGAGGCGCTCGAGCACTGGGAGTACACGGCCTACAATGCGAACCCTGCTTCTGAGGCGTCTTTCTACTCTCTACTTCTGCTGTCTTCTCTTGGCTTCCTCAGCCTCAGTCAGGAGAGTTGCCTCTCCTCACCTTGGCCTTCGGTCACCACCTACTCTACCTCCATTCAGCTTCCTCAGCCTCAGTCAGAAGAGTTGCCTCTCCTCACCTTGGCCTTCGGTCGCCACCTACTCGTCCTCCATTCAGCTTCCTCAGCTTCAGTCAGGAGAGTTGCCTCTCCTCACCTTGGCCTTCGGTCGCCTCCTACCTTCTCTCCGGGCCTTACCTTGGGCTCAGCTCAAGCTCGGTACGGGCTCGCCCCGTCTTCTTCCTCGCCCTCGCCTTGCTCTTCCTCCATGTCTTCCTCTTCTTCGTCATCTTCCCTCATCTCCACTCGCAGTCGGTCCTTCTTGTCCACCTTCAGCGAGCAGGCCAGCACATGCATCTCTGCGAATTTACTCAGTGCTATGAACAGGAGGCTAAGAGATCGACGCTCTATGTCGTCGCTCTCCGCCTCCTGCTCAAGCTCAGCAGCTGCCGTTGCCCGTGGCGAGAACGCGCTGCCCCTCCTTGCCTTCTTGCTCTCTCCTTGCACGCGAGTCCAGCGCTTGCTCTGCAGCCACTTCCCCAGCTTCTCCTTGAGCGCGTTGCGTCCCACTCCCTGCTCCTCTGGCATCTTCGCCCACTCTCCCAGCGCCATGAACTCCAGGCTCCCCGGAGAGTAGAAGGTGTCGTGGAGGTTGCCAACGGCCTTGTCCAGGACCAGCTTGATCGGCTCGCTCGTCCCTGCCTCGTTCAAAGAAGCTGCATCTTCGATGACTGCTGACAGCTCGCTGACGAGCTGCATGTCCTCTTGGCTTGACGGAGATGCTGCCTCCATTGTGATCCTCTCCAGGTCTGTAAACTCCAGCCACTCTCCCTCGCTCTCCTCCTGTCGCTGCGCTGCGTCGCTGGTGCCCCGCTGACCAGCCGCCTCAGAGTCGCTCCTTGTCGAAGCCGACTGCTTCGAGCTTGGTGGCTGCGCCTTCGAGATAGAAGGGCAGCTCCTTCATCATGCGTCGAGCATCCTCCGTGGAGCCGAGGAGGATGCATAGCTTGGACCCGTTCCAGGACTTGGTGTTCAAATCCTCCTCCATGTCGATGCCTTCAACGTTGATCTCGAGCCTGTTAGCGATCTCCAACAAGACTCTCTTGACTCTTGCGATAGACGTGTTGCCGCCGTTGCACAGCCCCTCCATCTCCTTCCTCGTGAAGCGACCAGATGCCGCCGTCGACTTGATGATGATCTTGATCTCCTTGCCGTCCTTGCCGCCTGCCTTCTTCTGCATCCTTGATGCCTTCTTCAACTTATTTCTGGACACAAAGCGATCAGCTGTCAACTCGACTGCGAGCGCCTCTCTGATCTTCGGGTCCTCGCTGAACAGAGTCAGGTGTACTCCCTCCATCGCTTCGCTCTCTCGGAAAGCTCGAAATGCTGTATCATTCGCCTCTGGGCAGCTCGAGGAGACGATCCACTCCACCTCCCTCTGTCTCCAGATGACGTTGGCCCCTACAGCGATGAAGCCTTTCTGACCTAAGCCTTTGTGGACTTGCTGTCCTGGCGCCCCAGCGACCAGCATGCCTGCCAGCGGCTGGAGTTGGACCGCTGCAAGGGACTGGCGCAGCAGCTGATAGCGATAGACGGCAGCTATCTCTGCTGTTGTCATGCCGCCCAAGGTTAGCAGGTGGGTCAGCTCTGCCAAGCTGCCCCCTTTGCCCCAGGGTCCTCTCTTGGCTCGAATCTTGAAAGATCTATCGTGCACGATGCTCACATGTACAGCTGTGAACTTGCGACCATCGATCGCGAAGTCCTCTCTTCCCTGCCAGAGCTTCTCTGCTTGTGCATTGCGGAGGAAGGAAACAGTCACCGGGATCTCCTCAGCACTCGCTATCTCGGGTCTATACGGAGCCTTCCACATGATTGCTTTACTCTCTTGCACTGAGTCTACGATCAGTCCGATCTCTTCAAATTTCTTCTTCAGCTTTTCTTCATGGTTGACATACACCGAGGAGATGCCCAGGAGAGTCATGGAGATGAAGGGAGTCACCTCGTTGCCTGCTGAGGCGGTGTATGTCTCGACCTTCTCCTTCTTGGCTTCTTCAATCTGCTGCATAAACCACTCTCTGGATGCGTCACTCCATCCAGTCATCGCTTCTTGCAGAAGCTCACGTCGTGCCTGCTGACATGTCGAGCGGATGGCTTCTGCGATAGCGTCGGGGGTGCATCCCTCCACAGCCTTGCAAGCCTGGGCTGTCCTGCTGTTCGGATAACGCTTCGCGAAGCTCTTCACCCTCTCGACGAGATCAGCTTCGAGGACAGAGGCATCCACAAGTCCGCTCTGCGTGTATTGGCATGATCTCCGATACAGCAGGTTGCGAACATTTTCATCATACTGAAGAACCATACTTAGAAAGCTATTTGAAGTATACAAACCTCTCGCTTGCAGCTTCCTTGGCGCCCTGGCAGCTTCCCCTACACCACGCGTGCAGCCATGGTGCCTGAAATAACCGGCGCTTGCCTGAAATAACCGGCGCTTGCCTGAAATAACCGGCGCTCTAAACCCTAAACCCTAAACCCTAAACCCTAAACCCTAAACCCTATTATTATTATTATTATTATTATTATTATTATTATGTGAGTTTATTAGAATGCTAGAATGTTGCTCGGCCTCGTTGTGGGCTTTTGCAATTTGATCCTAGTCTAAAGAGGCGCTCGAGCACTGGGAGTACACGGCCTACAATGCGAACCCTGCTTCTGAGGCGTCTTTCTACTCTCTACTTCTGCTGTCTTCTCTTGGCTTCCTCAGCCTCAGTCAGGAGAGTTGCCTCTCCTCACCTTGGCCTTCGGTCACCACCTAGTCTACCTCCATTCAGCTTCCTCAGCCTCAGTCAGAAGAGTTGCCTCTCCTCACCTTGGCCTTCGGTCGCCACCTACTCGTCTCCATTCAGCTTCCTCAGCTTCAGTCAGGAGAGTTGCCTCTCCTCACCTTGGCCTTCGGTCGCCTCCTACCTTCTCTCCTTACCTTGGGCTCAGCTCAAGCTCGGTACGGGCTCGCCCCGTCTTCTTCCTCGCCCTCGCCTTGCTCTTCCTCCATGTCTTCCTCTTCTTCGCCATCTTCCCTCATCTCCACTCGCAGTCGGTCCTTCTTGTCCACCTTCAGCGAGCAGGCCAGCACATGCATCTCTGCGAATTTACTCAGTGCTATGAACAGGAAGCTAAGAGATCGACGCTCTATGTCGTCGCTCTCCGCCTCCTGCTCAAGCTCAGCAGCTGCCGTTGCCCGTGGCGAGAACGCGCTGCCCCTCCTTGCCTTCTTGCTCTCTCCTTGCACGCGAGTCCAGCGCTTGCTCTGCAGCCACTTCCCCAGCTTCTCCTTGAGAACGTTGCGCCCAACTCCCTGCTCCTCTGGCATCTTCGCCCACTCTCCCAGCGACATGAACTCCAGGCTCCCCGGAGAGTAGAAGGTGTCGTGGAGGTTGCCAACGGCCTTGTCCAGGACCAGCTTGATCGGCTCGCTCGTCCCCGCCTCGTTCAAAGAAGTTGCATCTTCGATGACTGCTGACAGCTCGCTGACGAGCTGCATGTCCTCTTGGCTTGACGGAGATGCTGCCTCCATTGTGATCCTCTCCAGGTCTGTAAACTCCAGCCACTCTCCCTCGCTCTCCTCCTGTCGCTGCGCTGCGTCGCTGGTGCCCCGCTGACCAGCCGCCTCAGAGTCAGGCTCCTTGTCGAAGCCGACTGCTTCGAGCTTGGTTGCTGCGCCTTCGAGATAGAAGGGCAGCTCCTTCATCATGCGTCGAGCATCCTCCGTGGAGCCGAGGAGGATGCATAGCTTGGACCCGTTCCAGGACTTGGTGTTCAAATCCTCCTCCATGTCGATGCCTTCAACGTTGATCTCGAGCCTGTTAGCGATCTCCAACAAGACTCTCTTGACTCTTTGTTGTATACACAACACAGAGATTGTCAACGACACGAGTAAAGTAAGGATGAAGAAGATTGAGAAGCAGGAAATAGAAGTCTCTAAGTTTACTAGGAGGTAAACTACGCACAACCCCCACACTCACTGTGCATGCAAGTGGGGGAAATTCAGGAGGCCGTCCGCACGAGATGCGTCCGCCTATATAGGGAATATCCGGCAGAGTATCCGACGAGTATCCGAGGTTCCGGATCCTCATGGATACAACATCGCTCCATCTGCGCTTGACAACTTAGTTCCAACTTGTCCTTCGCTCTTACCATGAGGAGATGAACGACAGGATTCAAAGTTCCACTTCGGACGAGTCGGAGGAGTCCAAGGCGTTGGAGGGTAAAGCTTGAAGAGCTTCACGTTCTTCGAATTGACGGATGAGTTCGCGAAGACCTGATTTCTTCTGCAATTCACGAGCAGGGAGCCAATTGTTCTCACTGACTTGATCATAGCCTGTCCACTTAACAAGGTACTGAATACCTCGACCGCGACGACGTTTGCTGAGGATGCTCTCGATCTCGTATTCCAAGCCGTCTCTGGTGGCCAGAGGTTCGGGTGGTCGCTGGGGATCTTGATAGGCAGGGTCGCGCTCTGTATGCGGACGAAGCCACTTGATGTTGATGACGGTGTTTCTGATCGATGCGAAGCGAGGAGAGACGTCGAGACGAACGGTGTTGTCTGAAACAAATTCCAGGATGCGGAAGGGACCAACGAAGCGAGGGTTGAGCTTCGAGGCGGCGTCGGGGATGTTGAGGTTGGCGGTAGAGAGCCAGACCAGATCTCCAACTTGATAGCGGCAGGGACGGCGGGCCTGCGCAAGGCGAGCTTCGGTGGCTCGCGCTGCAGCTTCGAGAGCAGCTCGGGCAGCTTCGGCGCTGACTTCGGTTGCTTCACGAATGGAGTCGAGGGTCTCGTCCTGATGATCGTCAGGTGAGGGCAGAGAGAGTTGTGTCCTGATAGGTTTGCCGAACATGACTTCGAAAGGGCTGGCACCGATGGGGCGGCGAACAGCGGAGTTTAGGTGAGTCTCCAGGATGGGGAGGTACCTATCCCAATCGGCTCGAGGATACTGCGTGGTGTAGATACGCAGAGCTTCGAGGACGACGGAGTTCATACGCTCGGGTCGACCGTTGCTTTGAGGCATAAAAGGCGACGAATGCTTCACGTGAACGTTGAGCATCTTGAAGAGCGCGTTCCAGAATCTGGACGAAAAGATGGCAGCGTTGTCGCTGATAAGGACTTGAGGAAGGCCTTGGGATCGAAACACGGTTTCGATGAATTTTTGAGCAGCTTGTTCAGACGTAATCGATTTACGGCAAGGGGTGAGATAAACTCGCCCTGTGAACTCGTCAATGAAGAGAAGAATTGCATCGTTCTTATCTCGAGTTCGTGGGAGTCCGGTCAGCAAGTCGAGACTGACGACTTCGAAGCGTGTCGAGGGAACGGCGTGGGAATGAGGAGTACCCATTGGTCGTTGTCGATAAGATTTCCCTTGAAGACAATGCTGGCATGACAGGATGTAAAGCTCGGTATCTTTCCGAAGCTGGGGCCAATAAACAGTTGCTGCTAGCTGAAGGTAGGTTCTTGAAAACCCGAGGTGGGACTGAAGGTCGTGGGCGCGGAAGAGAACTTCTCGACGCAATGCTTGCGGAATGCACAGGCGGATGCGGCGCAGCGAATCTGTATAAAACAGAAGCTCATCATCCAGATGAAAAGAAGTGACGGAAGACTTGGCGCGGAGACGTTGGATAAGAGGACGACAGAAGTCGCACGTCTCGTAGGCGGCTTGAATCTGGTCCGACAAAGGCTGCAAGGCGCTGACGGTGAAGGCGAGCAAGAAGCCGTCCTCTTGACGGGAGAGTTGCTCGTGATGAGGAGCGACTGCAGTCGAGAGGGGAACTTCATCTTGACGGCTGAGAGCGTCGGGGACGACGTTCTGAGAACCTTTGACGTAACAGTACTCGGTGATTGCAAACTCGCTGAGCGTTTGAACTTGCGGCCAACTGTAAGAACTCAGGTTCTGACAAACCTCTCAGAAGTTCTTTCAGACGCGATAAGTTCAAGGGATGCGTCTAATCAGGTTGTGAACCAAGTGAAGCCTGCAGGTCCAAGCTAGTGGGCTGGAGCTTAGTCTGTGACTTAGAAGATCCGGTTGGTTGGAGCCTGGGGAAGCTGAGGCGGCGCCGGAGGAATCAAGAGGCGCCGGCTGTCGAAGAGGCAGCACTCGTACAGTGGTGGAAGTAAGGCGGTGGTGTGTGAAGGGAAGCTGTTTGGTTGGTCTTGCTGCTACGAGTGTTGGGAATAAAGTGCTGGGGATTGTTGGGAAGTTGATCTGAGTTATCTGAGGTGTTTGGTTGGCTGTGAAAGTCATTGGTGTCTTCGTGCGCACATCATCTGTGAGTCTTGGTCTTTGGACTTATCAGTCAGCTGTTGAGCTGTTCTACTAGTCATTCATCTGTGCACAGACTCTAGGAGTCAGGAATTGATTCCAATACAAAAAGAAAATTTTCTTTTTGTATTCACGAACAGAGGAATACAAAAAGACTCTACGATAAGATTCCAAGGACAACGAGTTAAAGGGCTCTTGGTCTTTGTGCGTCGAATTGACAACGAGTTTGAAGGCTCTTTAAGGCTCCTGGTTGTTGTACTGTACGCTGTTACTCATTTTTTTTGGAACGGTATTGGTAACTCCAAGTTGACGATCATGAGCATGCCAGATCTGCAAGAGGAGTTGAAACGAAGCCATGGTGATGTTCAGGTCGACAAGCTGAAGCATGGGAAGGTTACCTCCAAGGAAAAACTCGAGGACCTGTTCCATTGGAACGCTCATCGGCCCAGAATGCAACGGAATCTGCATCACAGGCTAATCGACGGCAAGGAGCGTGGAAAGCAAATTTCACATTTGGTCTCGATTCCACGTCTACCATCGAGGAATTGCAGGAAATTGCATTGCAGGTAAAGGAGAAAGAAGGAGCTGGAGGCCATACGTTCTTGCTGGACTCTGGTGCTAATATCTCCATGGAAAAATTCCTGAGGAAGTTGCAACGTCTGGCAGGAAGCGACACTGTCAGGGAGGCTCTGGTCCTGACGCAAGTGAAGTTTCCGCGAGCAAGCGCCTCCAATTGGAATTTCCACCTTCCTCGGTCCAAGGCCTGACATCTGGAGATCAACGGGAGGATACAGGAGAGCATCGGTTGAGGGATGATACCGAATATGTGCCTGACGGTGCAATGTCTCCAGTTCCTCCAGCAGGCAATCGAGATGTCGAAGTTCTTGTAAATGGTCAAGTAGAGCAAGGCAAAATTTTGCAGATGGTTTTCAAGGAGGGAAAGTTTCTCGCGCGGATTGTTTTCCCAACTCTCGAAAATTACTGGGTGTTACGGTCTGTCACTGATCCTGACATCAAGTTTTTGGAACAAACCGAACAGAAGGCAATGGTGGTGCTTACAAGTGGGGAGACAATATCAGAGGTCTGCATGTTAGCAGATTATTACTCGTGCAGCTTTCCACCGAACGTCTTTGGTGATATGACCGACCATACCAAAGTTTTTAAACCCTGTCTTGATCGTGCAGCGGATGAGATCATGGATGTTGTCGAAGCTACAGTTGGGGGTTCGCCTGAAGTGGTTGTACTTTCCCAGCACAAGCAATTTTCGCAGTGTCTGCAAGTTACAGATATTGTGCAGGGGTCGACTGAATCTGAAGAGATCTTGTATGTTTGGGACAGGGGGGAAGACAGGACAAGCCTTCAGCCAGCATCCCAGCGTTTTGTTCCAGTATGGAGGGATGAGATGTACAAAACTCGTTTACAGCATGTCGATCCTGTGTCATCTGCCCCACAGGTCAGTGCTAATGTGGACCCTACTTTCAGGGATACGCGTCTTCTTGTGGCGAATCTAGCGTTGGTCTCTCCCGTATGGGACGCGGTGGAGCTGGCGTCTGACCTGTTATCTCTGATGTCTCCCGACGGTGACAATCCAGCTGCAATGCCTGAGAATCAGGCAGATTACGCTATGACAGCGGCTTGCGATGCAGGAAATGTGGAAAACGAAAGTAGTTTTGACAAGTTACCAGATCCCAAGACAAGGTCAGAGATGTTACGTCGTCCGGATCGGCATCTTTGGGAGCAGGCTGAAAAGGAGGAAATTGCGAAGATCGTAAGTCGTGGGGTCTGGGAAGTTGTTACGCGTGATCAGAAAAACAGGGAGTCAAATCAATCTGTCCTTGCTCGCGGCTTGTGGGTCTATGCTTCAAAACGAGACTTGAAGGGCAAGATCTTGAAACGAAAGGGGCGGCTAGTTATCATGGGCAACTTACTTCCTTCATCTGAAGAATTGTTTGCACCGACTACATCGTTGGACAATATCCGGCTCTTGCTGAGCATCGCGGCAGGCAACCGTTGGAGAATCACATTCAGGGATATCTCTGCTGCTTTCTTGTATGGTGACTTGGAGGTTCCTGTGTATTTGATTCCTCCAGATATCATGAGTCTTCCTCCTGAGTGCCTCCTCAAAGTCTTGAAGTCGCTCTATGGACTTCGCATTGCACCAAGGAGATGGTATCTTAAGTTCACGCAGGTGTTGAAGACGGTGGGAGCAAGTGGGATAGGACATGATGAGATCATCTACCGATACTCCAACTGTGCGGGGGACGTCTTGCTTCTGACTGTCTTCGTGGATGACTTACTCATTGTCTCTCAAACTGAAGCAGTTAAGATTGAGTTTCTTGAGAAGCTCAACACAGTATTCGACTTTTCGGGGAGTGAGGCAACAGGTACCTTCTTGGGCATTAAAATAGAACAGAATGACGATCAGGGTCGGATAACTTTGTCACAACAGCATTTCATTGAAAAGATTGTTGAACGCTTTGAAATCGTTGCCAGGGGTGTCAAAACGGTATTACCTGGTCACTATCTCAAGACTTATCACTTGGAGGGTAAGTTGTTGAACAAGAAGGAAGTCCGCACTTATCAGAGTCTTCTGGGGTCCATTCTCTACGTGGCAAATTGTACGCGGGTTGATATCGCATTCGCGACGAGCGTCCTTAGTCGCTTTGCTCGTGCTCCTCGGCAGTGTGATATGGATGCCTTAATTCATCTTCTACAGTACCTTTACACTACTCGGGAGGTTCAGATCGTATACCATTGTCACGGAGTATATTACCACCAGGAGTGTTTTGTCAATGAGATGATTGCATTCAGTGATGCTGGTTGGGGTACCGAGATTATTACGAGACGGAGTCAAAGCGGATATGGAATCGTTCTGAATGGTGGGGTAGTCGTCTTTGGTTCGAAAATGCAGAAGGTTGTTGCCCTGAGTTCTTCAGAAGCTGAAATTTATGCTGCCACCACATGCGCGAAACTAGTCAAGCTTTATAGAAATCTCTTGGGTCAGATGGGATTTACGCAGACTCGTCCTACTCTCTTGCTAATCGACAATGAACCATGTCTGAGGCTTTTGTGGGACAAGCGAAGTTATAGTCGACTCAAACACATTGATATTCGAACGAAGTATGCTGTTGATTTGGTAGAAAAGGACGAGCTCTATCCAGAAAAGATTCATACTTCTTATCAGCCTGGTGATTTGCTGACGAAAGTTCTGCCTTTGAATCGGTGGAGGCTCCTTGGTGAATTTCTCTTCGGAGACCCCTTACCGGATATGCTGCTCTGAGGATGCTCGCCTGTCATGCTCTCTGCGCTTCTGTCGGGGACAGTGCTACTCTGTTCCCATGCCGTCAGTCGCCAAAGTTGTATGCCCCGTGTGTGATTGACGGTGATCCGAGCTCCAGTCTCCGACAAGGAGATTCAACCGATCCTGCTGCGGTGGCTTCCAGGCTTTATCTTCCGTCTTTTCTCCGATTCAGGGAGGGTGTCTCGGACCCTTGCCACCGAGTCCGTGTCGCTCGAGAATTGTCAGTCTTCCGTCTTCTATCCGATTCAGGGAGGGTGTCTCGGGTGATGTCACCGAGGAGACTCTCATGGAGAACGTGAAGGAATCGGATGAATCGGAAGGAGGATAAAGACAGACACGTCTTCCTCAAGCCTGTGGCTAGCTGCAACCAAGACATCTGTTCTAGGTTAGTATCTTAGAAACTCGCTCATCCTGATCTATGGAACCCATGACGGTAGTGAACGATGAAATTGAATGGCCAAAAATGAAAATTGAGAAAGAAATGACGGATGAGTCGAGATCGATAAGTCATGTGGTTGAAATGAAAGCGCTGACGTCAAAAATGATTGTGCCTTGGCAAAACAATGATCCCCGGGGTAGATAGGATAGAAAGGGCCCATAGATTAGAAACGAGAAAATTGTGTTCAAAACAATCAGAGATCAATCAAGGAATTGCAAGAATTCTGAACCTGATCTCTGGAGCTTGATTGGAATTCTAAATTCTTGGCATCATCAATGGGTGGAGACGTCTTCATTCAATTGCTCAATGTGCACGCTTCAGAGAGGTCACATGATGACCAATCCCATCATGAGGATCAGGTTGAAGAGGAGGAGGAGCTGTCTGACTTGAAAGATGCAGATGTGTTCAGGACTTAGTCTTGAGCTGACACTGCAGGCAGCTAGGAAGAGTTTATGATGGAAGATGAGGAGGAGCACAGGTGCATGCGGACAGCGCAGGCGGATGAGGAGCGTCTCTAGTGGCATGCGGATGGTACAAGCTGAGTGCACGAGCATCAGGATGCGCTAGAGGAGGACGGCGCAGGTGCTGCAGGAGTGCTGCTGAAGCGCAAGCGCTGGAGGAGCAGCGCAGGCCCTACGATGGTGGGGAGAAGCCGCAGCGCAGGTGGAGGAGCAGCACAGGTGCACTGTTGGCGGGGTGCGACTGCACTGCATCCGCAGCGCAAGCGGAGGAGGAGCGCAGGTGTCACAGGAGGAGAAACGCAGGTGCACCAGGGTGCACACTTGAAGCGAAGGAGGAGCGCAGGAGGCATGCAAGATGGGGGATGAGCCTGTGCAGAACGGTTGATGGAGTGGTAGCAGCAAGATGACCTTGGAGAGGAGAGCAGCATGGAAGTCAGCTTGTAAAGCTTGAGCGAGCGTTGGAAAGGAGGACATCGCAAGGGACAGCTGCTTAGCTGTTAAGCAGATGATTTTGACAAGCTGAGAAGGTTGCAGACTTCTGACTTGCTTCCCAAAGGGAGGGTGTAAGAACTCAGGTTCTGACAAACCTCTCAGAAGTTCTTTCAGACGCGATAAGTTCAAGGGATGCGTCTAATCAGGTTGTGAACCAAGTGAAGCCTGCAGGTCCAAGCTAGTGGGCTGGAGCTTAGTCTGTGACTTAGAAGATCCGGTTGGTTGGAGCCTGGGGAAGCTGAGGCGGCGCCGGAGGAATCAAGAGGCGCCGGCTGTCGAAGAGGCAGCACTCGTACAGTGGTGGAAGTAAGGCGGTGGTGTGTGAAGGGAAGCTGTTTGGTTGGTCTTGCTGCTACGAGTGTTGGGAATAAAGTGCTGGGGATTGTTGGGAAGTTGATCTGAGTTATCTGAGGTGTTTGGTTGGCTGTGAAAGTCATTGGTGTCTTCGTGCGCACATCATCTGTGAGTCTTGGTCTTTGGACTTATCAGTCAGCTGTTGAGCTGTTCTACTAGTCATTCATCTGTGCACAGACTCTAGGAGTCAGGAATTGATTCCAATAAAGGGACCTTGTGATACCCCTTGGTACATCGACAATCCCTCTCCATTGTGCTCCTTGGACTTGATGCCGAGTGATCGCAACAATCGTGACACCTCCACATGCCTGTTGCATTCCCATATGTATTCATGGGGCAATCCGTGCATGCCGTATTCCCATGCCCCATCGAGTACTCCCCCATCTGACAATCATGGCAAAGCGATGACCCTGTAGCATTCACAAAGCTGCCCGCGGGGCAGTCGCGACATGCATAGGACCCGGCAGCACCTGCATAGCTGCCCGCGGGGCAGGGGACACACCGGGGCATCCCCATGGCATCCCCGTAGCTGCCCAGGGGGCAAGGGCTGCAGGCGGTGGAGCCATCCCCCGATGAGTACTCCCCAATCCCACACTCATAACACCCAGACAGCCCCGTATCATTCCCAAAGCTGCCCTCGGGGCAGGGGACACACCGGGGCATCCCCATGGCATCCCCGTAGCTGCCCAGGGGGCAAGGGCTGCAGGCGGTGGAGCCATCCCCCGATGAGTACTCCCCAATCCCACACTCATAACACCCAGACAGCCCCGTATCATTCCCAAAGCTGCCCGCGGGGCATTTGTATCCCGGGACGTCAATGCAGCCATGAATATTTTACTCTGTTTCAGGGCACTCCCTGGAAGGCCTGGATTTCTGCAAAGACCATCGTATCATCACCCTCAGTAGTCGTTGACTATTGGGGGTCATCAAGAGAAACATTCATTTGTTCGCTCTTGGTGGGTATGCTCCCGATGGGGGTACATACCATAGCCTGTAGACTTCAAACTTTTTGAGATCTCGAAATCTTTTTTAGTTTGTCGTTTATAGGTTATTCCTGCTTGTTGCTTTAATATTGTGTGGCATGTTTGTAGAAGGGGACAATCTCAACCCAAATCCAAGGAAACATGGGGGGCGGGGCATTGTTTTTTATTCCATGCTCTACTGCACGATGCTATCGTTAGTGATCAGCATAAGGTTCATCTATGACATGGACTATCGGTTCCAATCGGCGATCGATCCCAGGCCCCTGTCCATGGGGCCGGGCATGTGCGGCCCACTCCCGGGGGGCAACTGTGGGGAACCGGATGTTTCACAGAACATTTCGCTGCGCCTGATCGTGTTGACGATGGACCGGGTTGGATCGCTGAGGAGGTTATTGAAGTCATTGCAGGGTGCGGAGTACAATGGGGACAGGGTGGACCTGGACATATGGGTGGACCGAAAGCCGGATGGAGACATGGACCAGGATGTATGGGCGGAGGCCGATGGGTGCGAGTGGGGACATGGGGGCAAGGCGGTGCATGTCCAGGGCACCAATGTTGGGCTGTACAGCCAATGGGTCCACAGCTGGAACCGATCCGTGGTGGGGGGCCTCCATCCGTGGTGGGGGACGACATGGAGGTCTCGGGCTTCTTTTGGATGTGGTTGAAGGCCGCCCATGCTGCTGTAGAGGGCAGGGGTGATGTTGCGGGGATAGCCCTGAACAGGGCCCACCTCTGTGCACGCTTCTGTGATGACCTCGATGGGGGCCCCGTGCTGGACGGCGAGAACTTCCTGTACCCAATCATAGGGACATGGGGGTACAGCCCCAGGGTAAAGAGCTGGATCGGTTTCACCGAGTTTGCCGAGGGGATGAGGGCCCGCGGCGAACATCCATACGTGGATGGGATCGTGCCCGGGCAGTGGTATCGCGATTTCCAGAGGGATGGGAGATGCCCGGGGAAGCGGTGCTTCTGGGAGATCTATCACCTGAGATATACCTCCGAGCACACCGATCGGAAGACATTGTATGTGAAGTGCCCCGATGGGAAGACGATGGGGTTGAATCATCAGGAGAGGGGCCTGCATTTCGATGGGTCTCAGAAGATCCCGATGGATTTATTGGATCGATGGGATGATAAGCTAATCGACTTTCGAGAGCTATGGGAGGTCGGCCTGGATGGGAGATTGATCAGTTAGTGGCTAACAACTAAGTGACACAAAGTTCGAGGAGATCTCAAGCCTTGTGTCTCAAGCAAGCCTTTCAAGACAGTCATGGTCTGGGGTCTTTTGTTCACCTTGTATTACCGCTTGAGGTATGCACCATGTTGTGATTTCGATGCATTTCTTCAGACCTGAGTTTTTGGGTCACTGCGGCCCATCACGCGTCACTTAGCCAGTAGCTGGCTCCTCAACACATCGATCTCCCCCTCCGGCCCGAGATCTTATTGCAGATCCTATCCCTCAGGCTGGAGAGATATGTGGAGTTCATGGAAGAGAGGGATCCATCATATTGTACATCCTCTGCAAGTGGGAAATTCCCCCACACCCCATCCTTTGGCATGGATGCAACATGCACGAGCCATCTCGACATTGCAGCGGGGACCACCGGCATCGAGCTCCCCGTCGAGATGAGGATGTCCGCGGAGAGCATGGTGCGGATAGAATCCAGGGGATCTTTCTGTGCGATCATGGAGCAGCTGCCCTGCCGTGTCCCGTTGCACAGCCGAGAGAGGCACGCGATGGGCGGCTTGGGGTCCTGGAACATGTACATTATCCTTGTGCATGCGGGCGATAGTATCTGGCGAGGGGTGGGTTGCCCTGGCATCCGACAGAGATATCACCCGTGCGGATGTGGGTTACCATAGATATGCACTGTGGGCCCATGGAGGGTATCATCCAATCCCTGTGTTCTCGGCCCTCCCGTGAGAGATCGAACCTGGGCTGCAAGAAACGGGGCAGCATAGAGTAACCCCTCAATGTGGGCAGCATGAAGCACGAGGACGCGCCGATGCAGCAATCATCGCATGATTCATAGAGGACGTTGCATGTCTTGTTGTGTTTGAACAGGGATGCATCCTTGTTCCATCCCGGGATGAAGGTTCTATGCAGGCCTGGGGTATCTTTGATGAGCCCGCTGGCATCGATCATGCTGCCCCTTATGTTTGCAAAGGATGGGAAGGATGAGTATTGCCCATGCAGCCCCGAGATGTTGAACTTGGACATCTCGAACACGGGGGTTGCATCTAGCATCTGTGCGAATTCTAGGGTGAGCGCAAGGTCACCGACCCTGTGTCCAAGTCCTGCGGCTTGATTATGATGGATCTGTGCATATCTAGGGCATGTCTTGTTGATTTCTTTCGATGCATGCGAATCCCTTGATCCTTGTGGGTGTGATATCGGCGGTGTGCCTTGTTTTCTTATGATGATCTTGTGGCCTGTGTTGTTGTTCGATTTATCTTTGGATAATGAAAGAGCATAATTCGACGCAACAGTGTACAACAAAACTGGATAAAGAAACAAGATCAAGAACATGGATCCCTTCTTCATACCCTTGATACCCCGATCTCTCTCTCTCTGACCTATAAACGACAAACTAAAAAAGATCCCTTCCTGTTTGGTTATTCTTTCTGGTTGGTTATTCTCTTTTACCTCGTCATCCCTGTAGTATCCTCGATCGCACAGGCAATCATGCCGAGCTCGATGTCCTGGGGGCTTCCATGGGCATGAACGAGCCGGCGGGGCATTCCATGCATGTGAACATTTCATCCGATCGGTCCTTGTAATAACCCTGATCGCACCTGCAATCGCCGCGTGCGGTCTTGGGTGCCTCGATCGGCATCGATGAATGTGCAGGGCATGGGATGCAAGAGCAGTTCTCCTCGGCCTGATAAGTGTCGCCTGGGCATTGCAGGCTGCTGATGGGGCATCTCTCGCAGTAACACGGGCCTGGAGATCCGGGCATGGAGTATGGTCTCGATGCGGGGCAATGCAGGCACTCCCCTATCCAGCGCACAATGACCACCCCGCTAGAGCCAGCCCCCCCAGGCTGTGGGAGTCCGGTCAGCACATCGCCCCCCCCGCCGCCGCTCCCCGTGTTTGCCACGGCATTCCTATAGTACAACATCTCCCCACCCCCACCGCCCACATCGACAAGCACGCCGTCCACGAGATAACCGCCGCCCGGGCCATCCGAATCCCCCCCATAATAATCATCGCCCGTGCCGCCCCCACCCCCACCGTACACCTCATCGACCCCCGTCAGGTTCACCAGTATGGCAGGCCCGCCCGCGCCGCCGCCCTGGTTCTCGTAATCGGCGCTGCCACCCACACCGCCACAGCCACCCCCACCGCCGCCCGATGCAGTACAGGTGGGCCCCGACAGGTCGGCTGGGGGTGGGACCCTCTTGTAGCCATCCCCGCCGCCGTAACCATGCCCATCATAGCCCGTGTTGTCGGCCGATCCACCGCCATAGGCGGCCTCGGTGTCCCACGAGTAGCTGATCGTATTCTCCATGGCGCCCGCACCGCCCCCACACCCACCGCTGCCCCCACGTATGTTCTGATGGGGTGCCTCCGTGTGGTACGATCCACCCCCACCGCCCCCCCGCACCCTCCTCACACAGGTGGTGTTCGGGTATTCACGGATATAGGTATCCCCACCGCTCATGCCCCGCTCCTCCCCGGTTGCACCCGCACCCCCCGCGCCCACGATGACCTCGTACTCCACATTCCCCCGGAACGCGATCCTGGTGGATAGGCATGATCCGGCACCCCCGCCGCCCCCGTACCTGTACCCACCCCCACCGCCGCCGCCGACCATGAACACATCCGCGTCGACGTCCTCAAGGAATGTGATGCTCCCGGACGAGGTGAACTTGTGATAGACATAGGATGTCCCAGGGATCAATCTGGCGGCCATGGGTGCACCCGACATCTTGATGTTGACATTGCCCTTGTTGAACATGTTCTCTGGGCATTCACCCATGCTATCGCAGCCCCCTGCGTTCACCGCCGCCTTCCTGTTGGGCGACATGGTCCCAGCCGGGCATTGGACACACCTTGATGATGCCCTGTCATAGAAGGTGTTCAATGGGCAGGCACCCCTGCAATCGCACGCCGTGTTATTCCCGGGGGGTGTCGCATGCCCTGCCGGGCAGGGCACGCACGATGTGCCATTGCTATATGTATCCCCTGGGCACAGGCTAGAGTAACATTCGAAGGAGTCATCCTTGCCATACCTGTGGTATTTATCGTTGCAGAAGCAATCTGCCCTTGCCGTCCTGTTTGTCATGTTGCGCGTGCCTGAATTCATGGGGCATGGCTTGCACTGCAGGCTGTTCTCCTCGTCCTGGTATGTATCCTTCGGGCAGGCCGTGCACTGCCGGTCGATCATTGAGTTTCCATCCGCACATGGGGTTGATTCATACGAGCCCCTGGGGCATACAGCGCATGGCGCGCACTCCCGGTTGCTCGATGCAGAGTCCTCCCTGCATTCCTTGGTCATGTAATGGCCACCGGCACAGTCACGGCAGTTGGAACAGAACCTATCGGTCCTTGCGTTCCCATTCGCGCACGGCGTGGTCTCATAGGTGTCCCCCGTGCAATCCCCCCTGCATGGTGCACACCGGCGGTCCATCGAGCTCGGGACCTGCACACAATCGCTGACCATGAACTCCCCATCATTGCAATCTGTGCAGCCCGAGCATTGGAAGGATCCATCGGGGTATGTGCCTGTGTATTCCTTGTAATGACCCGGGTTGCATACGCAATAGGCCGTGGCGGGTGCATTCATCGGGCACAGGTAGCAGAACTCCCCCGTGTCAACCACATCCTTGAACCGGATGATGATGATCCCCGACCCCCCCATGCCACCCCTGGCCTCCGACCATGCACCCCCCCCCCGCCGCCGCCCGTTGAGTTCCCGCCATCCCCGCCCCATCTGCAGCCGCTATAGGCCCAACCATTGTACATCCCACCGACGCCCCCGCTGGAATTTGCAAACGTCCTGTCGTTGCAAGGGTGCGGCATGCCCGGCTCGAGGCAGCCGCTCCTCCCACCCCCTCCACCCCCACCCATCCCTCCCCTCCCCCCCGTGCGACCTGCGAATTGACCCCCACCCCACCCCCACCCCAGTAGTAGCCCCTCCCATCGATGTTGATCTGGATCCCATCCCCGCCGTGCGGGGGGCTGTCCTTATCCCCCGACCCATCGGCCCCCGGTGATCCCGCACCCCACCCCACCGGCGGACACTGCGGAGTAGTCATCATCGGCAATCCCCCTTAGGCCGCCCCTCCCCCATGGTGACCATACCTTGCAAACGACAGGTCGCTCTGCGATGGCGTTGTGATCACCCCACCCCCATCGATCATGGCATTGATAAGGTCAGGGAAATAGGAGCTGGCCTGCGAGCCGCCCCCGGACCCGCCATCCCTCCCGCCTGCATAGGAATACCTCTCAAGAAAACCACCGCTCCCCCACCCCTCCATGGGCCATCTCCCCGAGGATGATGGAGTATTCGCCATCGGACCCCATGCCGTGCCCGGTCCCTCCGGCACCCCCCTCCCAACCAATGCACTATAGGCCCCCGTCCGACGGCTGCACCCTGGGCATGGCTCACACCCCCACCCCCGCCGCCGCCACCCACATCGGCACCACCCCCACCCCCACCGCCCACGACCAGCACGTCGATGATCGCGTCCCGGTCAAAGATGACCTGATAGGCGGTGTGCGCCGCATGCGATTCATCCCGGTAGTCAAGGTAATAACCGGAGCATGCACTTGGGGTGTACACGGGCGTACACCCGCGGTCCACGTTGGCATCATTCCGGCACACGGCCGTCTCATACTCGGCCGCGTTGCATGGGCCCTTGCAGGGCAGGCACTTCCTCCCCTGCCTCACGCTGCCATCCCCGCATCCCCATGCCATATAGGTCCCCACCCTGCATGTATCGCACGGGGCGCACACCCTGTCCTGGTCCACATGGCGCTCCCTGCAATCGACCTGCATGTATTCGCCCGCCCCACAATCCTGGCAATCCGAGCATACCGTGTCCCACCCCCCCGTGCAGTTGAAGGATACATAGGTGGTATCCCCCGTGCAGACGGAGCAACTCTCACATGTCCCCGCACCGTTGGAACCGCCACAGCCCGATAGGAACTGGCCATCGTCACACCGCTCCGGGCTGCATGCGTGGCATGAGCCGTGGGCATCCACATAGGCCTGATCATCGTAATAACCAGGGTCACAGTCGCATTTCCAGACCCTGGTGCAGTCTGGATAACCGGGGGGTGCAAAATTAACACAACCCGGTGCAATGTCATAGCTGTATCCATCATTATAGGCCGAATGATCGGGGCATGTGCAGCACATGCCCGTGACATAGGCATCCGATGGATTGGATTGGCACAGGAGGCATGCGAGGAGCGCAGGTGCCAAGGGGATGATTCTTTTCATTCTTTCCTTTCAAAAAAAATGTGTTTATATAAATCAATGTGGATTCTTTTTTTGAATCCACGCCCATGCATCACTCCGAGAAATCTAGGACGAACTGCAGCCCCACGTGCTGGCAGAATGCGTACAACACCCTCATGTCATTGTTTTCCTGCCTCTGCGCAGCGTGCAACAGGCTCCCGATCTTGCTCCTTGTCATGTACTTGGGATCCTTTAGGCTTGAGCCCCATTTGGTTACCTTCAACCAATCATCGATGTCCTCCTTGTGATCTTCCTTCCCCCTGAGGTTAGCCCTCCCCCTGAATGCATGGGATGCCGTTCTCTTGCCCGGTGCATGGTATGAATCCGTCGTGCTGCTATAGGTTGGATTTTTTTGGATTGCATAGATGCCATAGGGTCTATCCAGCATGATCCTAAAACGGTGCAATAGGATGGGCGCATTCTTCCTTGTATCGTTGTTGGCAACGTCGAGGTCCTTGTAGATCTGGCGCCATCTCCTGTGATCGTGGCATTTGAAGAGATGGGTTGAATTCTTGAACCAGACCTGCTGCATGTAGATGGGGAGAACAAAGTATTTGGTCCGGGGCACGTGGGACAGGTCGATGGGGCGCACAAAATAGGTGGGTGGGATCAAGAAGAATGGGTTGAAATCCACCCTGGTCATGCCCGATGGTTTCTTTTCTTTGTGCCAGAACCATTCCCAAAAATTGGCCGGCCGACTGAAATGCAGCTGGATGGTATCGGGGAGCGTGAGGTTGTCCGATTTGTTCCATCGGAGTCTGTCCCTTGCCTGCTCCTGCTTCAACCATTTCTTCACAAAGAGTTGGAACTCATCCCATACGAAGATGTATTCATCATGTTCACCCACGAATCGCTTTCCAAGATTCATGATCGATTCATCCATGTGCAGTGGAAAAATAGACTGGATGGTATAGATCTGTGATGGAAAGATACCCCTAAGGGGGTGGTTGGTTTGAAATCTGTCTTCCCAGTGCCAAAAAATCAGGACCATCCGATTTGTGTAATCTGGGTGCGCGCCACTGGATGTATAGGTCGATCTAGATCCATGTGAGGACACGGATGGGGCTACATAGGAGGGGTGATATCTCATGTTTTGGATCATATCAAAATCGTCATCGTCGTCGTCGTGTTCACGCACACTGCTCGGTTGAGATTTCGAGATGGATTGGGATCTAAAACTATGCGCCGAACCATGTGAGGATCTGTAGCTCGGTTGTTTGCTGCTCATCGATCTCATGTCATCCTCGAAGAAGGGGGGACCATAGGCAGAATCAAAAACATCCAAGTTATCATCACGTCGATGTCGAGGGGAGGGCAATGATTGGGTCTTTCTGGATTCTTCATAGGGGATTATTCTCAGTCCATTGTAGTTGGGCAATGATCTGGCATATGAAACTGACATTTTTTCGGATCCTGTTTTTAACCTTTAAACGGCAAAGGGATTCCCCAGGGCGTTGCCAAATTCAAAGCACATTATATATACCAAATCATATCAAACAATTTACCCCCTCGCGTTATATTTTTTTTTTGTTTTGAGAGGTATGTACCATGTTGTAATTCCGATACAATTTTTCAGATTTGAATTTTTGGGTCACTGTGGCCCATCATGTGTCACTTAGAGCCATTTTAGTTTGAATCAATGCAATGCATCAATACATGACAAGTCCCAAAATGCATTTGGCATGTACCATCAATTCAAGGCAAGTCCAATATGTCAAGATCCACCTCCTCAAACAAAAGGTCAAGATATTGGCAATAAGGTGTTTGGTTTCTTATCATCATCGTTATCACTGCCGAACGCATCACCGTCACTATCACTGTCTTGCACAATGCCTGATCTTCTTGATTTCAAATTGTTTTTCAAATGATTTTGTAGACTATTATTCTTTTGTTTTACTAGATCAATTCCGAATAAGGATTTTGATTGTTTCATCAGTGTTTGATTTTTCTCTTGTTCTTTCAGTCGTTTGCTTTCTGCCAACATTTCTTCGATGTTAACATTTCTCGGGTTCCTCGTTTTTGAACTTAACTCTTGCATGAGTGATATTGTTGGTGTTTTCTCTCTCCGTTCTTCTGGCTGCATTGCTGTTTGTGAGGAAATAACTGGAGCAATAGCTGACTTTTGAGAACGTTTAGGTGAAGGGTGTGAAGGATGTGAAAGAGGTGGAGGAGGTGGAGGAGGTGAAGAAAATGCTTGAGGTGGAGGTGGAGGTGGAGGTAGAGGTAAAGGAATATCTGAACGTGAAGGTGGAGGTAGAGGTGTATGAATTCTTTGATATAAGCTGTTTGCATAACAATTATTGTAACGTTTGTTCATAAGATATGATGTTCCGATCCCACTGGCCACACCTGAGATTAATCCAGTAACAATTGGCAATACGTATGTCGGATGTGTTTGCATTGGATATACAATGAGAGATGGAAACATTTTTGGAAATGTATTTGGTAAACGTTTTGGAGCTGGGTTGAGAATTGGGGGAGGTGGGATTGTTGGATATTTTGCTTGCACAGGAAACCATCTTTCAAACATGTTTTTAACCTATAAACGATAAACTAGAAATAAATATCAGAATCTAAAAAAAAGTCTATACCGCGATGGGTACATTACTTGATATAAATTCGGTATGAACATTGTGATTTGAATTTTGATATGCCCTGGGGAATCCCTTTGTTGTTTGAAGGGGATAAAGGTGTTTGCAATGACTGCGGTCGGTAGCAGAGGTAACCCTGTTCCACTATCCCAGGGGTATGGTACCAAAAATACTACCCCCGGGGTTCAATTTTTTTTGATCACGTTACCAACACCGCGTCGCCGACACCGCGTAACAACGTCGCATTACAGACACCGCGTACCAACGTCGCATTACAGACACCGCGTAACAACGTCGCATTACAGGCACCGCGTACCAACGTCGCATTACAGACACCGCGTAACAACGTCGCATTACAGACACCGCGTAACAACGTCGTATTACAGACACCGCGTAACAACGTCGCATTACAGACACCGCATAACAACGTCGAATTACAGACGTCTACAGCAAAACGCAAACTTTGGGTTTATTCTTCTTGTGGTGCAATCCTGTGCAGCAAAAACGCAAACTTTCGATTTATTTTGAAAAACAACATTTTTGCAAGTATCAAAAACACGCACCCCTTCTTCATATTGCAAACTCACACCCCTCCTTCGAAACGGTTACGCGAAGTTCACGATGAGTAACAGTCGCAATGCAATCTTGAGCAACAAAAAAACGCACCCTTTCGATAATATCTAGATGATTGGTTTCCGGTATTGTTTGATGATTGTTTCGCGCCCTTTATTCCGTGCGTATGATGTCTATCAAATGGAGTAGCAATCCCGATATTATGGTGGACTCTATGATGATCAATATGAGCATGATGAGCATGGCTGTGTTTATTGTATCCATGGGATGGTGCGATATTGTGCAGAACACTGTTTCATTGTCGTCTGGATAGGGATATACTGTTGTTGCTCAAGAAACCGAAACATATGGGTGTGTAGTAAACCCCATGTGAAGGCCTTCAAGTCAAACCACTGCCCAGATCCAGCAAAGGTAACCCTGTTCCACTATCCCAGGGGTATGGTACCAAAAATACTACCCCCCGGGGGTCAAAAATTTTTCATCACGCTACCGACGTCACGTTACCGACACAACGTTGCAAACGTCACGCTACCGACGTCACGTTACCGACACAACGTTGCAAACGTCACGCTACCGACGTCACGTTACCGGCACAACGTTACAAACATTACGTTACTAACAGAGGTTGTCAGGACACCCAGGAACGGGTGTCGGTTATTGGATATCGGTTAACGTTTTGGATAGGGATTATCGTCATGTTACCGGCCCACGTGACCGGCGTCACGCTACCGCATCACGTTACCAACGTACGTTTTCAAAAAAAACAGGTATCGGTTATTGGATATCGGTTAACGTTTTGGATGAGGATAAGGATAAGGATAAAGAACGCCTGAGCGTGTGTAGTAAAACCCCTGTGGTAAACATTGATATAGAGCCTTCACGTCCAACCACTACCCAGATCCACACACGACTTCAAAGCCAAAGTCAAAGCCAAAGTCAAAGCCAAAGCCAAAGCCAGAGCCAACTTCAAGATGACGAGGATGATGACTTCTGCTACTTCTACTGCTACTTCTACTGCTACTTCTACTGCTACTTCTACTGCTACTTCTACCGCCACCACCACGGTGAGGGATGCAATCCTTTCAAGGATGAGGTTCAGCTCTATCCAATCGAGGGTGATTGTCAAGGGCATGGTTGGGGCGATTGCCGCGGCCCACTCGAGGGGTGAGATCGGCATCGAATTCATGGGTGGTGGGGCCTTCCATTTGGTTGGGAGCAGGGTGATCCTGAGGCATCCCGGGGGATCCTCGAGATCCGGGCCCGGCATGGATGCCCATGACATCGACCTGAGGGATAGGGATCTGATCATGGGCGCACGGATCGCCGCGGAGTTCCTTATGGTATGCAGGGATTCGAGGAAGTTCATCCGTGGCATGGATGATGTCCTCCTGGGGAGCGATGTCTACATCGATATCGATGAGTATGTGCCGGAGCGTTGGGCGCATAAGAACAGGAGGTTCTGCCATGCCGTCCTGCTTGCGGTCTACACCGTTGTGATGAACCCGGTCTTCGAGGGGTACTCTTGCATCTTCAACCTGCCATTGGATGTCTGCGAGTGCGATGCCGGATTCTGAGCGCCCCTCCTGGGTTTAGGGTTTAGGCTGTTGATTTTAATTTTCGAACTTTGTATCACTTAGTTAGCCAATAGGCTTCTCCAATCTTGTGTCGTTTTGTGATGAATACATTCAAACCCGAGAGCCGACCCATTTATTTGTTTTTCAAACAAGAAAGCAAATACGACCAAGCAGATATTACCAACGGTGTACACCGCTTGCCATGGGATTTGATATGTTTTTGTGGTTGCGAGCTCTGTGATGCCCCAAGGGGCCACATTGATATAGGTTGGTCTGTGGCATGTGCCCGCTTGGCGTGCAGGGGCGGCCCTGAGGGCCGCCATGCTACGCGGTCCTTTTGCCAGATTTGATGATTGTTCAAGTGATAGATTGCCAGGGTGTCCCTTGAGCCATCAGCTTGAGCTTGAGCTTGAGCTTGAGCTTGAGCTTGAGCTTGAGCTTGAGCTTGAGCTTGAGCTTGAGCTTGAGCTTGAGCTTGAGCTTGAGCTTGAGCTTGAGCTTGAGCTTGAGCTTGAGCTTGAGCTTGAGCTTGAGCTTGAGCTTGAGCTTGAGCTTGAGCTTGAGCTTGAGCTTGAGCTTGAGCTTGAGCTTGAGCTTGAGCTTGAGCTTGAGCCATCATCTTGAGCTCTCCCAGCTGCCCGGGCTTTGGGGTCAATCCAGGCATCGCATTGGGCAATGCAAAAATGCGCCCACATCCAGTCATGATGATTTACCAACCGATAACCTTATCCTGCCCACAATCAACGGGGCGCATGATATCAAACGGTCAGCATTGATGATCTCAAGGGGTCATACCCATGACTCCCAGCTGCCCGGGCTTTGGGGTCAATCCAGGCATCTCATTGGGCAAATGCAAAAATGTGCCCACATCCAATCATGATGATTTACCAACCGATGATATCAAACGGTCAGCATTGATGATCTCAAGGGGTCATACCCATGACTCCCAGCTGCCCGGGCTTTGGGGTCAATCCAGGCATCTCATTGGGCAAATGCAAAAATGTGCCCACATCCAGTCATGATGATTTACCAACCGATGATATCAAACGGTCAGCATTGATGATCTCAAGGGGTCATACCCATGACTCCCAGCTGCACGGGCTTTTTGTGTCCAAATGATCCAAAGTGGGGGCGCATGATATCAAACGGTCACATACCAAATTTACACCCTCAGTAGTGAACGTCGGGGCGCATCATTTTAACGGGTCATACCAAATTTACACTTGCAGTACCGCATTCCTTTTCCACGTACCAACCATCATGGTGCTGAAAAAAACTTTAGAGGGTTATTATTTCAAGGCCAGAGGATCGATCATCCTCGCATAGGACACGCACGCACACAAAGAACAATCAAAGACACGAGAGGCATCATGAGCCAACACTCAAACGTCGACCCCAACCTCATCACCACCAAGTATCCATCCACCCCCTCAATCTATAATGTTCGGGGGGCGTGCGATGCATTGAACATCGAATGGTCATCCAAAGCCCCCAATGAATTGAACATCAGGGTCTTCACAAGAACGAAGCGTGGGGTGGCATACCTCTGGGACAAGAGAGGTTTGAAGTTCTTGACAAGGAGCAGGATGGATGCATTGATCATGTTCCCATTGGGGGATGTTGCAGGGATGCTGGGGATCTGTCGAACGACAATGAAGAGGGCCTGCAGGAGACTTGGGATCAAGAGGTGGCTATGCAGGCCCAATCCGGGGAAAGGGACGCCGTGGGATGGATCGTGTGAGGGAACCAACGATGGATCCTTCCAGGGATACTTCAAGGGATCCTCCCAGGGAGCCAACGAGGGATCCTTCCAGGGAGCCAACGAGGGATCCTTCCAGGGAGCCAACGATGGATCCTTCCAGGGAGCCAACGATGGATCCTTCCAGGGAGCCAACGATGGATCCTTCCAGGGAGCCAACGAGGGATCCTTCGAGAGATCCTTCCAGGGAGCCATCCATGGAGCCTTCCAGGGAGCCAACGATGGATCCTTCCAGGGAGCCGACGAGGGAGCCAACGATGGATCCTTCCAGGGAGCCGACTATGGATCCTTCCAGGGAGCCGACTATGGATCCTTCCAGGGAGCCGACGAGGGAGCCAACGATGGATCCTTCCTGGGAGCCGACGAGGGAGCCAACGATGGATCCTTCCAGGGAGCCGACTATGGATCCTTCCAGGGAGCCGACGATGGATCCTTCCAGGGAGCCGACGAGGGAGCCAACGATGGATCCTTCCAGGGAGCCGACGAGGGAGCCAACGATGGATCCTTCCAGGGAGCCTACTATGGATCCTTCCAGGGAGCCGACTAGGGATCCTTCCATGGATCCTTCCATGGATCCTTCCAGGGATCCACGATGGATCCTTCCAGGGAGCCAACGATGGATCCTTCCAGGGAGCCGACTATGGATCCTTCCAGGTGAGCCGACTATGGATCCTTCCAGGGAGCCAACGATGGATCCTTCCAGGGAGCCAACGATGGATCCTTCCAGGGAGCCGACGATGGATCCTTCCAGGGAGCCGACTATGGATCCTTCCAGGGAGCCGACGAGGGAGCCAACGATGGATCCTTCCAGGGAGCCCGACTATGGATCCTTCCAGGGAGCCAACGAGGGATCCTTCCAGGGGATCCTTCCAGGGAGCCAACGATGGATCCTTCCAGGGAGCCAACGATGGATCCTTCCAGGGATCCTTCCAGGGAGCCAACGATGGATCCTTCCAGGGAGCCAACGATGGATCCTTCCAGGGAGCCAACGATGGATCCTTCCAGGGGAGCCAACGATGGATCCTTCCAGGGAGCCAACGATGGATCCTTCCAGGGAGCCGACTATGGATCCTTCCAGGGAGCCGACGAGGGAGCCAACGATGGATCCTTCCTGGGAGCCGACGAGGGAGCCAACGATGGATCCTTCCAGGGAGCCGACTATGGATCCTTCCAGGGAGCCGACGAGGGAGCCAACATCACAAAATTCATTCCCACTATCGGGATGTGAAACTGGGATTCCCTGGGGAATCCTTTTGTTGTATATAGGTTAAAATCTCAAATCTTGTGTCCAATTCGCCATCATGCTATGCACCCCAAGCGGCCACGATGATGATTCTCAAGACCTCAAGACAGTCATCGTTTCATGGTTGCATTGATGCCTCGAGATACCAACGGAGTCTCAACAGCGGCGCGGATGCCATCATTCTATGTCACACACAAGATTCCCTGCATGCCTTGTCCTGTTGCCGCTAACCCGCCGCGTAGCATGGCGGCCCTCCGTAAATCCACCTCCGTACATCCAGCCCATATATGCCACAAAATATTGGCTAAGTGACAATTGCCACAAAATATTGGCTAAGTGACACTCGATGGGCCGCAGTGACAAAAACAATTCAAAACACAAGATTTCAGATTTTATTTCAACTCCTGTCACTTAGATTACACACATCCTGCTCCCAACCAAACCTGTGTGGGTTCTCCATGAGATCAAAGAGCGTCTCTTGGCAGAACCACGTATCGTTCAGCTCGATGTGCCATTGGACCTCCTCTTGCGCCTCCAATAGGAACGCCTGATCATCGAGCTCCTTGGCCGCTGCAGCCCTTCGCACGCTTGTAGACTCGGTCTTGACCCTGGCCTTGCGCAAGGTGCTCACAATGGCCATCTCCACAAACCCATCCAACATCTTGACCACACCCTCCCTATTGAAGCTCGAACCGGCAACAACAAACCTGGCACGCCTCCCATACACATGGCGGCTTCGACGCATAGCAGACGGCGCGATCATGATGGGGATAGATATTTTACAAGACAAAAAAGGAACGTGAAACAATCTGCATGTGGGGCCCCAACATTCCCATTGCCCATAATAAGGGGATGGGGTCTTTACCACAGGGGGGAGCCCCACCCCCCCACCCCTTGATATTCAGCCTCACACACCCGCCAGGAGGGGGTAAAAAAAGACGGTTGGCTTATCCCAAAAACCCTATCCGTATTTTTTTTGCAACGCCCGTTTATATGCGGTTTGGATAACAAGGATAAGGTCAGCAACAACCGCCAACCGATCGGCTGCAATCATAACCGCCGCCCCTCCCTGTTTTTTACCGGGATGATGTTTATAAACCCTAGGGGATACCCACACCACCAAAAAAACATGTGCCGTGTAAAGACAATCACACACCACAAGAACAAACGCACACTCGCCGATCTTGATCCTGTCCTCACCCCCAATGATGACATCAACCTCGATATATTCCAACCCCCAATCACACGATCGAAACACAACCCATGCAATGATCTTGCAATCGATTTCTTGACCGGTAAAATCACACTCGATGATATCATGATACAATCCATCGATCAATACCAGCCCAAACAGCAACACATGCAACAACACATGCAACAACACATGCAACAACACATGCAACAACACATGCAACAACACATGCAACAACACATGCAACAACACATGCAACAACACATGCAACAACACATGCAACAACACATGCAACAACACATGCAACAACACATGCAACAACACATGCAACAACACATGCAACAACACAAACACAATCACAAAATGCACAGTCACAACACCATCGATCAGATCCCCATGCACATGCAATACTCAAGCGATCCCGAGCAAGACACCGAAACACACCACGATTACATCACCGGAATTGTGCCCAATCCCGATCCAGATCACGATCCAGATCACAATCCAGATCCAGATCCCGATTCACATCCCGATTCAGGTCTCGATTCACATCCCGATTCAGGTCTCGATTCACATCCCGATTCAGGTCTCGATTCACATCCCGATTCAGGTCTCGATTCAGGTCTCGATTCAGGTCTCGATTCAGGTCTCGATTCAGGTCTCGATTCAGGTCTCGATTCACATCCCGATTCAGGTCTCGATTCAGGTCTCGATTCAGGTCTCGATTCAGGTCTCGATTCAGGTCTCGATTCAGGTCTCGATTCAGGTCTCGATTCAGGTCTCGATTCAGGTCTCGATTCAGGTCTCGATTCAGGTCTCGATTCAGGTCTCGATTCAGGTCTCGATTCAGGTCTCGATTCAGGTCTCGATTCAGATCTCGATTCAGATCCCGATTCAGGTCTCGATTCAGGTCTCGATTCAGGTCTCGATTCAGGTCTCGATTCAGGTCTCGATTCAGGTCTCGATTCAGGTCTCGATTCAGATCCAAACACAGATTCTGATTCTGACACAGATTCTGACACAGATTCCCATCCATTTTCCGATCAATTTTCCGATCCATTTTCCGATTCCGAACCCGAGACCCTCCAATGAGGAGACCATAGATGGATGAACGAGGAATATGCAACCGACGCCATCACCCACGCAAACACCTGCGTTCTCACAAGCCCGATCTGAGCCGCCCCGGACGTGATTCGCTGCATATGTGTAATACTAGTACCCCGCCATACCCTATAAAAAAACTGCACACAAAACACACACGCCCCTCTCCCCACCCTATACAGGACTCTACTCTTTGATGGCCTCGAAGTTCTTGCCCCAAAGGCTGTCCGCTATCGTTGCGTATATGTAATCCACACACGTTCTTTACTCCAACCCATACATTCACGCATATTTATTTGTTCCGTACACAGGACATTTTGGTGGTCTCGAAGTTTGTGAGCGATTCATTGAAAGACTGCGTTCTCGCCATGCCGTTCTGAGCCGCCCCGGACGTAAATCGCTCCCCCCCAGGCTGTCCGGCGATTTGCTATTAGTTCCGTACACAGGACATTTTGGTGTTTGTGAGCGATTCATTGAAAGACTGCGTTCTCGCCATGCCGTTCTGAGCCGCCCCGGACGTAAATCGCTCCCCCCCAGGCTGTCCGGCGATTTGCTATTAGTTCCGTACACAGGACATTTTGGTGTTTGTGAGCGATTCATTGAAAGACTGCGTTCTCGCCATGCCGTTCTGAGCCGCCCCGGACGTAAATCGCTCCCCCCCAGGCTGTCCGCTGTCGTTGGATATGTGTAATACTAGTACCCCGCCATACCCTATAAAAAAACTGCACACAAAACACACACGCCCCTCTCTCTCCCGTATAACAGTACAGGACTCTTTGTATCGTTGCGTATATGTAATCCACACACGTTCTTTACTCCAACCCATACATTCACGCATACTTATTTGTTCCGTACACAGGACATTTTGGTGGTCTCGAAGTTTGTGAGCGATTCATTGAAAGACTGCGTTCTCACCATGCCGTTCTGAGCCGCCCCGGACGTAAATCGCTCCCCCCCAGGCTGTCCGGCGATTTGCTATTATACGTGTTTTAACTTTCTTACATCCTATTGAAAATCAATTGTATACTATAAATTTTTTATAAAATCGAATCGTTCTCACCGGCATGATTCGAGTCCCCTGCCTCCCTCCTTCATTCGACTACCCCTACCCGCTATTTGCCTACATCCCCAAATCTCCACCTACCCCACCCTCTGTTCTCAACCTCCGCAATGCCGTACAACTGCCGTGATTGCCAGGCAAGGAGCAGCTGCGATGAGATGCTGTTACCTTGAGTGACATGCTTGATGATGGAGATGTTTCCTTTGCTCCCCCGCATCTGATCCTTCCATCATTCAACTCCTTTCTTGGCGGCTCCTTCACTTCCTCCTAACACTTTTTTTTGACCTTCTGACTTGTGTGTCTCCAGATCGTGATCGAAAATGATACCAACGACAGCACAAAATGCGTAATTTGAATAGCTTCCAGTAGGCGTCACCTGACTTTGAGTGTTTTACGTTCTGCCGTGAATTGCAATGTTGTTATTCGGAAGGCGGTAAGCATCAGTCTGTGCAGCATATGCTCAGGGAATGTTTCGCTGACATTGGTTTTGCTTCTTGTCTGTGTTTGGTGTCGGATGGATGGGTTGCTGGATCGGATAGGGGGTAAGTATCTTGATCAAAATATGCGGTCAGGGAACGATTAGACTGACATGTACTTTGCAATCTCTGTCGTTGCTGCTCGGACGGATTGAACTTGGGCCTGGTAGCATGTAAGTTATGATTATGAAATATGCGGTCAGGGGACGATATGGCTGACATGCATCTTGCAAATCTTATCGATTACTGCTCGGATGGACTGTCGATGATGCTGGATAGTGGGTGAGTGACGAATATGTACCATGCGATCAGGGAACGATTGGCTGACATTTCGTTTTGCAATCTCTGTTGTTTCTGGTTGAATGGATGAAATTTGGGCTTGATAGTTTGTAAGTAGCATATGCTATGATGCGGTCAGAGGATGATTGGACTGACATTTTCTTTTGTGTATATGTCGGTATTTGCTCGAATGTACTGTGGATGGCGCGGTATAGTCGGTAAGTGACGATGATGAAAGATGTGGTCAGGGGATGATTGGACTGACATGTATTTTGCAAATTCCTGGTTTTTCCTTGCTTGCATGGATTAAATTCGTCTTCATAGGAAGTAAGTGTCATATCATATGATGCGGTCAGGGAACGATAGACTGACATGTATTTTGCAAATTCCTGGTTTTTCCTTGCTTGCATGGATTAAATTCACCTTCGTAGCACGTAAGTGTCATATCATAATGATGCGCTCAGGGGACGATAGACTGACATGTATTTTGCAAATTCCTGGTTTTTCCTTGCTTGCATGGATAAAATTCGCCTTCGTAGTTCGTAAGTGTCATGTCATATGATGTGCTCAGGGATCGATTGGGCTGACATTCTTCGTTTGTTTCTCGGTTTCTCATTGGTTGGGATGTTGATTTGTCCGGACAGTCGGTAAGTGATGATTATGAAACATGCGGTCAGGGGACGATTTGACTGACATGCAATTTGCAATTTGATCGGTTATTGCTTGGATGGATGAAACTTGGGCCTGATAGTATGTAAGTGACGCTTATGAAACATGCTCTCAGGGAATAATTGGACTGACGTCTGTTTTGCAAATTCCTGGTTTTTCATTGTTTGCATGGATTAAATTCGTCTTTGTAGAAAGTAAGTGTCATATCATATGATGCGGTCAGGGAAAGATTGGCTGACATGTATTTCTGCAATCATGATGTTTTTTGGCTTGGACGAATTGGTGATGGGACTCGATAGCCGGTAAGTATCTTGATTGAAACATGCGGTCAGGGGATGATTGGACTGAATTTGTTTTTCAAAATTCCTGGTTTTTCCTTGTTTCGTTCTTCATAGGGAGTAAGTGTCATATCATATGATGTGCTCAGAGAATGATTGGCTGACATGTATTTTGCCATTCGGGTCTTTGCTGGCATGCTCTGCATTGCGGCTGTTTTTTATCTAGTGCTGCGTTTGCTACTACGACGATGAACCTGAAGATAAAAGGCAAGAACACATGTGCCGGCACTGCAAGGATCGACGTTCCTGCGTGCACAACCTTGAGCAAGATCTTGTATCGTCAAGACCCAGTAGGCAGGACGCCATCGCCAAGATCGAGAAGGTCCGCGAGCACGTCAACAACGTGGGGAAGCCCTTTGCCGAGAGACTGGATCTAGTCAAGTGCCACTACATCTTCGGGATGCAAGAGATAGATACTTCTGCTGTCGAAGGAGTGAAGCAGCTCCTGTCGGGCGGGGAGCTCGGGAGCTGCTACAACAGAAAGAAGGGCACGCTCAACATGTCTTTGCAGACAGATAGGATGAAACGATATGTGATACGAGATCTGAGGATGAAGAGCCTGCCTCGCTGGATCTCCAAGCTCGGCGTCGCTTTCAAAGTCATCGACGTGTCCGGTAACCCCAGCCTCTCCCGCCTTCCCTTGGACGAGCTCTGCAGCATGGCAAAGTCAAGATGGTGGAACATGAGACCTAGTCTGCAGGAGGTCAAGTGTGAGAGCTGCGTCAGGCTGCAGCTGCCTCCCCCTGAGATCGCCAGTCAGGGAGGGGCAGCTGCTTTCACGTACCTGCAGAGTGTCAAGAGAGACAGCGAGGCGAACAAGCGGATCAACCTCATCCTCATAGGCAACGGAGAGGCAGGCAAGACGAGCGTGCTGAGAGCTCTGAGGTCAGACAAGGACAAGGCGGACAAGATCGAGGTAGACAGAAGGACGATCGGGATAGACCTGCACGAGTGGAAGCCTGAGGACGCTGACGGGCTGACGTTTGACGTGATGGACTTCGGGGGGCAGCAGATCTACGCCAAGACGAACCAGTACTTCATCGTGAGGCGGGCCTTGTACCTGCTGGTGTGGAGCGTGAGGGCGAAGCGAGACAAGGAGAGCAACGAGGATGGAGGGGAAGGCATGGAGGAGCTGAAGAAGATGATCTCTACATGGCTGCAAGCTACGCAAGCGCGAGTGCCGGGAGCGAGCGTGTTGCTCGTAGTAACGCACATTGATCTTGCCGGGGAGAGCGAGGTGACGGATCAGTGTGAGGAGGTGAAGGCATGTGTGGAAGAGGAGCTGAAGAAGATGGCAGAGGAAAACGATGAGAACATCCTGCCGTTACATGTGATCAACGGAGGCGAGAGCTTCCGGGTGAACTGTCTTGAGGGACAGGGAGTGGAGGAGCTGCGGCGATCTGTGTGTATGACTGCAAAAGAGCTGCTGTGGTGGGAGGAAAGAATCCCTGGACCTTATCTGAGACTGAGAGAGGCTGTGGAGAAGCGAAAGTCGGGGTCTGTCTCGTACGTCAAGGTAGAGGAGTACAAGGAGATGTTGAGAGAGTCAGGGGTCAACGAGAAAGAGCACAAGGTGGTGACAAGCTTCTTGCACGACATGGGCGTGCTCAAGTACTTTGGTCATGAGCTGAGTGCCGATGAAAGCAAGAAAGACCAAGGCAAGTACTCCGTCGAGGACACGGTCTTCATCGATCCCGTGTGGATGATCGACGTGTTCAAGGGCGTGATGCGACATGACTGGGAGCATCTGCTCGACTTCTTCCAGCTGGACCCAACCAAGTCCAAGAAGACGAAGAAGCTGCTGCACCTGGGTATCATAGACGAGGACATGTTGGAGTACTTGTGGCCCCAGCAAGGTAGGGACTTCTGGCGCAATGCGAAGACAGACAAGACATCAAGATCGAAAGAGGTAGGCTTTATCAAGAGCCATGTGGAGGTGCAGGAGGCGGTGGCTCTGCTTCGGGGCTGCGATCTGGCGCACTTCCTGAGCGTGGGCATGAAGGACTTGAAGGATACAGACAACAAGAGCAGAGAGCTGCTGTGTCCCGGCATCATCCCGCCGTTCACGCATGAGCACAAGCGAGCAGTGACGGACAAGGACAAGCAGTCTCTGTGCGCATCTGTCGAGTGCGAGTACAACATCTTCCCCGCAGGCTTCATCGACAGGCTGGTCGTGCTGTGCGCTGCTCGACACTTTGAGGTAGACTGCAGCGGCTCTATGGCGGTGATGAAGGGCTGGGGCCGAACGCTGCTGGTGAGATGGCGAGAAGACAATGACAAGCACGTGCTGAGAGCTGATGCGTCGACGAGGCAGCAGATCGAGAACTTGCAAGAGGACTTGAGGCGACTCGAGGCATTCTTCCCGGGGATGAAGCGAAGGAGAAGCGACGAAGAGAGCTCAGGCAAACAGGCCGTGCAGGTAGGGATCTTCACGCAAGGAGAGAGGTCAAGAGCATGTGGGCTGGATATTGAAAGAAAGTTGAAGGAGCTTTACAAGGCAGAGAACCTCCCTCTAGGTCTTACTTGTCAGATTCATCCGTGTGACGAACGTGGAGGTGCTGTTGATGAATGTCTCGTGAACATCTTGTGTATATCGACGGAGTGTGTTGATGAGCATGGAGCCATGCAAGGAGAAAGTAGCTTCAGCAAGCTATGGAACAGATTGACAACGAGCAAAGCAATTATCATCCCCGTCGTATTGACAGACTACTACGACAAGCAGATCAAGCCGAGGAACAGGTTCAACCATTGGTGGCCGCAGGAGATACAAGGGATGGAGCGATACCGGATCTTTCACGAGTACAAGAAGCAAGATGAAGTATCGAATGATGAATTATCGAAAGACAAAGTATCCGTATATGAAAAATCTATGCAAACATTGTACGACGGCGTCATCAAGAAGCTGCATCAGGGACGAGGAAGCTTCGAAGACTTGTACGAGGTCACCAGTCAGAACGAGCTTCTGTGCCAAGCTTGCTTGCATGATAGGTCTGAGTCTCCACCTGCCTCACAAGGCGATCGAGTCGTGGGCAGGTTTGATTTGTCGAAGATCAAGGAAGCGCTAGAAGGAGAAACCAAGGGTATGACGACATCCATTCAGCAAGGGTTGGAGCAAGAAGATGTCATAAAACACAAGATTATGATCAAAGCAATCACTTGCACAAGGGGTCATACGACAACCGTGAAGGAGGTGCTGGCGTTCAATGGCTCGAGCTCCCCGTGTCCGTCTTGCTTGAAGGACAAGAGAGTCCCGCACTTCTTCAGCCGACCCACGTGCTTGAGCATGCTCGCTCGTGACCTGACGGCTAAGATTTACTGCGATCAATGTCAGAGGGAGGTGGACGTGCTGGACGTCACGCCGCCGCAGGTGTTCTTGAGCTACCAGTGGGGGCACGACAACTCGACGCAGAAGATGGTGAGGGATGTGAAGCGGGGGATCGAGGAGCAGACGAGCCTGCAGTGCTGGTTCGACGTGGAGGGAGGGATCAACCCCGGGGAAGATCACATGCAGAAGATGGAGCAGGGAGTGTCTCGCTGCGAGGTGTTTGTGGTCTTTATGAGCGACAAGTACGTCAAGAGCGCCAACTGCAGGAGGGAGTTTGCTCGGGCGTGTGAGGCAGGGAAGTACATCATCCCTGTGCTGGTGCCGGTGCTGTTTCAAGAAGACAAGGCGAAGTCAGAGTCAGGCTGGAAGGGCGGCAACGGGGATGAAGACTGGTGGAAGAGGATCGCTGATATCGAGGGAAGCGAAGGAGCTGGGCAAGAGGTCAAGGTCGACTGGAAGTATCTCGCGTCATTCCCGAGGACTTTGAGGCTTCAAGCTGAGGTGCAAGGAGCAGAGGTGCGGGTGAGGGCAGGGCTGAAGGAGCTGGTGGCGGCTGTGCAGGCACGAGTTTACAGGGGAAGCGTGGTCTGGCACGAAACCATCGCAGACTCTTGTTCTAAGACACCTGAGAAGAAGGGACAGGTACACGGAGATCGTGAACTGGGGAGCTCGCGGGGGGAGGAGGTAGATCGTAGGAAGAAAGAGCAGCTGGTAGAAGGGCTGGGAACAAAGGAGGCACTAGGCTCTGGGGGCGCACAAGAGGCGGAGCTTGCGGAGGCAAGGAGGGAGGCGGAGCGGGCAGAGACCTCGGGCACCAAGGGTCAGGGAGAGAGGAAGAGCTGGGAAAGCGCTGCTAGGGGAGGTGAGGGTGAGATTGACAAGAGGAGTCTCCAAGGGCGTCAGAGGGAGACGGTGAAGACCTCAGCTTGTTGTGTCGTGAGTTAGTCAGACGACCATGCTGATGGGACGTTAGGTAGCGGTTACAGCTTGATAAACATAGTGCGAAGCAGAAGCCTCTTGTCTGACGACTACCCTGATGTGCTTGAGCAGAGGACGACTCTGATGTGCTCGAGTCGAGCAGAGGACGACTCTGATGTGCTTGAGCAGAGGACGACTCTCATGTGCTTGAGCAGAGGACGACTCTCATGTGCTTGAGCAGAGGACGACTCTGATGTGCTTGAGCAGAGGTCGACTCTGATGTGCTTGAGCAGAGGACGACTCTGATGTGCTTGAGCAGAGGACGACTCTCATGTGCTTGAGCAGAGGACGACTCTGATGTGCTTGAGCAGAGGACGACTCTCATGTGCTTGAGCAGAGGTCGACTCTGATGTGCTTGATCTCTCCTCGCAGTCGCTAAGTCGAGGACAGTGTTTCCAAGAAACACAAGAATCAGAGTAACTCACACAACAAGAGTCGGCAAAGCAAGAGGAGATCGGATCGAGAGAAAGAGAAATGAGGACGGTCAGCGATAGTGGAACAGCAATAGCTGAGTTGTCGTGCTTGTCTCCTTGTCTTTCTCCTCTTGTCCTGTGTTTTCATCACAGCCCGAGGCCTGCGAGCTTAGCTTATATGGTGTTCATCTGCCAGCACTGTCACCTCACCCGAGACGTGAGAGGAGGGGAGGGAGGCAGGGAGGCAGGGAGGCAGGAAACAGGAGAAACAAAGGGAGGGAGGAGAGGGAAAGGCAGGAAGGGAAAGCAAGGAGGGAGGGAGGGGAGGTAGGAGGAAGGAGGAGGGAGGGAGGGAGGGGACGTGGGAGGAAGGGAGGGGGGTACGGGTGTACAGACCTTGATGTCAAGTTTCTTCTGCATGGAGGACGAGGACCAGGCAGAAGTAGCAGGAGAGAAGGAGGAGGAAGAGGAAAAGCAGGAGCAGGAGCAGGAGCAGGAGCAGGAGCAGGAGCAGGAGCAGGAGCAGGAGCAGGAGCAGGAGCAGCAGGAAGGAACGGGAAAAAGAAATGCAAGTACAAAGCAGGAGGAGATTTCGATGCTGGAAGACCCTTTTGGTAGGAAGAGGGGTTGGAGAAACGGGATTCGGAGTACAAGGGAGGAGGAGAAGGAGAAAAATAGAACGACGCAACAAAGGATGGTGTAAGAGGTATACCTTGGCAACCCTTGCTTCTGATGATTCTTCCTCCTCCTACATTGACCCTCAAACTCTGTTCGTCAGCCCCACCTCTCCACCTTCTTCTTCTCCTTCGCCTCCTTGTATCTGCATCACAGCATCCTCATTTGGGGGAGAGCCAAGGTGAAGTCGGAAGGTGGAGCAGGAGCAGGAGCTGTGTTGACGAAGAGGCAAGTGGAAAACTGATCCTTCTCCTGCTGTCTGCTCAACCATCTCTTGAAGTGCAAGCAAGAACCTCACCTGATCCCTTGTGTTTGCAAACCTGTACAACCTGTAATCCTTCACTCGAGCATAACCACGACACCTACAATATGGAGAGCTCTTTGATCGTCGGGAATGCCTTTGACTGGGTCGCTGTTGTGCGGTATCACTAGCATTCCCATTTGGCGGTTGCCTAGAATCTGCATCATTCTTTTTCTCACGCTTCTTCTTCAAAGTGAACATGAAGGTCTTGACATTGATCTTGTGCTGAGTGAAATGGTCCACGTTTTCTTCATGCGACTTGATCTGATCCAGCAACGTCCTCGTGTCAGCTTCCTTGAGAACTTTATCGATCCCGCCTTGAGCTACGAGTTCCCCATGTGTTGGAACTATCCACTGCATCACAAGCTCCTCCTCCCGTGAAGCTCTCCTGGTCGCCTCCATTTCCTCTCTCGCAGAGTAGGCCTAGTTCAACCCATGTTGGAGCACAAGGCTAGAGGGTTAAATGACATGTGAATTATGGATGCATGCTTCTGTCACTTCAGCAGAACTCCCTGCGAGCGAGCTTGTCCTATCCGTATCTCTATCCTTCCGCAAGCTCCTGCCTCTCGCCCTGGATGCTGCTCTCTCCCGGTCTTCTTCCGAGGCTTCACCCCCATCGGGTGATCGCCCTTCCCTGCCTATCGTCTACTAGCCTCGACCCCTGTCGGGTTCTCATACGCGGCATTTATTCATGTTACGGCCCACGGCAATACAAACTGCACAACTGAGGTCCGACCTGTCCTGTACTATCCCAGAGATCATCAACCCGCAGGCTTGCGATGCCATGCGGCTAAGACCGAGGACATGACGAAAAGAAGGCTGAGCATCACATTGAATTTGAAGCTCCCCTTGGAGTCGAGCTCATCCCTCTGGCCGGCGGTGAGCTGCCTCGGACTGACCGATGTTTGTCACGTTTGAGCCTGTTGGTTTGTTCTTGCTTCTTTGTCGCCTGGCTGTCTGGGTTGATGATGGTACTTTCTTCGCCTCTCGTGCAGTACGTGGAGCTTTTGGCTCTACATATGGAACATAGCACAGGTACACAGGTATCTCTGCCGAGTCACAAATCATCAGGCCACCATCACGTGCATCAGTAAAGAACTGGGTCGCTACGCGACCAGCATCGTCAAACTGCTCTCGAGTGCCATTGAAGAATATTCCCATGGCTACAATCCTGGTATCCTTTCCTAACATGTCAGCTTTGACACTGAATGCTACGGACATATGGTAGATGACATGGAAGAGCTTCTCTGGGTCTTTGCAGAACTCAAAGTATATGTACTCTCCTCTCTGCATGTTGACTTCGGAGAAAGCTTGTTGGCATGTCCCAACACAGTATATATCTTTCTCTGGGTCTTGAATGAGATCCTTGAAGTATGTCCCGAGACGCATGTCATTCTCCTTCAAGGCAAGACACATTCCCAAGCTCAGCACATTCCCGGTCTTGTACTTCCTCGCCTGCTCTGATCCAATCAGCTGGTACTTTGTCACTTGTTGATTGTTGTTGTAATCAGAGATCCTGGACAACACATGTCTTGACCTTGGACTAGCAAGCGCTATCCATGCTTGCATTTCGTGGTTGTTTGTGCTGAACGGATCCTCGGTAAGCGAGGGGTGAGCAAAAAAAAAAAGAAGCGCGGGAGACCTTGTTGGGATAAGCGTTGGTTTGCATTTACCCGCGCGGTTTGATTTAGAGACTGTAGGTGGGTAGGATTTGAAAAATGAGGGGAGGGTTTGGCACATCTCGATCAGATTTCAGCCTCGCCGCCTGCGGTAGGGAACGTTTAGGCAGAAGAAGGATGTTTCTAGGACAAGTAGCTTCGATTTGAATTTAGGCGAGATCTGAGAGGACGCATCAAAAACAACTTAAATGTATAGGAGACACCAGTTACGGAATCCCACTAAATCTTACACCTCTAATACTTAATTTGTTTTTTGGAACTGTTGATAAGTTGATCTTCCGTATCTTTGGCAAGCTATGCACATGTCAACTGCGATTGGCATGTTGAGCAATGCCTGACCTCCAATAACATGTTTAGTTGTCATGTTAGCAATGCCTGACCTCCAATAACATGTTTAGTTGTCATGTTAGCAATGCCTGACCTCCAATAACATGTTTAGTCATGTTAGCAATGCCTGACCTCCAATAACATGTTTAGTCATCAAGTTAGCAATGCCTGACCTCCAATAACATGTAACTTGACAAGATCTAATGACATTCCCATACTTTCTATCGTCAGACGTCGTGCCCATGATCCTGTGTCTGAGTCACGACCAGCATGTCGAACCAATCTTGTTGCGATCATACCGTGACATCAAGTTGCTTGATCGTGCAAAGCTCCTCAATCTGTGATTCCATGATATGATCAAGTATCTCCATGGGGCTTTCGTCTTTACTTAATGAATGACACCTTGCACACCTAAAAAAAGCTAGATGCTGAATATAGTATCCTTCAACCTCTGATGTTGACATTAAAGATTCCGTATACCGTACAAGCGCTTCATACCCTTTCTTCCTAAAAACTTAATTCCCGGCAGGATCCTTCTCGGAATGAACTTCGGAAAAACGTGGCACTGTTAGCGGGTTAGGAAACTTTGATCTTCTAATAAAGTTCGCCCGGAGCGAATGCTTCTCGACAAGAAGACGTGCATGAGTCTAGGATACAAGGATACACTTGTTGCACCCTAACGGTTTCGTGCCTTTTAAAAGTTCAGCTCTACGGCATGGACGACTTGCGCGCTCAATCCTGAGGCGGGCTCTGAAAATCCCGCAGTCAGCCCCCACATGGCAGAACAAGCACTGCTCCTGCGCCTGCGCCTGCGCTTGCTCCAGCACCAGCACCAGCACCAGCACCAGCACCAGCACCAGCACCAGCACCTGCTCCTGCTCCTGCTCCTGCTCCTGCTCCTGCTGCTGCTTCTGCTCCTGCTCCTGCTCCTGCTCCTGCTCCTGCTCCTGCTCCTGCACCTGCACCTGCTCCTGCTCCTGCTCCTGCTCCTGCTCCTGAGCCAGCTCTTACGGCTTCTTCTGCTCTTCTTCTGTCCATCATTCTGAGTGATGATCTGATCGCGGCATCACTTGACTTGTGTGGCAGCGAATACCACAAGCTTACCTTATCCCCGCGAGCGGGCACGATGGACGAGGACGTCTGTCTCGTCTGCTGCGAGCCCCTCGAGCACATCGCCATTGGTGCATGCAACCATCGAGCGGTAAGGACTTCTTGTAGTGTTCGTGATGTATGGATGTGATGTGATGTATGGATTGGACGTGACACGTGCAACACGTGCGATGTATTCAGTATAAGTGACCTGGGGTATTTTGTGTGTATGCAGTATTTGTAGAACGTGTCTTCACAGAATATGCAGAATTCATCATGCATACCATGCATGTGATGATTGCAATATTTGTAACATATGCAATGTTAATGACTTGAAGAATTTATGGTCTGGAGAATTTTGGATGCGTCCAGCATTTGTAACATGTGCAATATTTGTCTCATCTCAATCTTATCTCTCACTTTCCCGTGTTTCTCTCACTTTCCCGTGTTAGGTATGCGCTCTTTGCTCCGTGCGGATGCGACAGGTTCATAGAATGGAGTTTTCTCAGCTTGCTGACAAACAGGTCGTTTGCAGCTCGTCGGAGATCTCAACTGCATCCTCTGCAAGCAGCAGCTGGAGCAGGTGATCATCACCTCGGACAAGACCAGGAGCTTCGACGACTTCCCCATGTGGGGAGACATCTGCCGCGTGGATGGTGAGCAAGCAAGAGGAGGGGGAGGACAGTGAGAGTTGAGGCTTGGCGGCAGGGAGGGACCTGTCCTTCGACGAGCCCTCGCAGGCTTTCTTCCATGACCTGCAAGCTCTTGATCGCATCTCCTCTCTTCGCTCCTTTGCATGCGGCAAATGTCCTCCTCCTCCTTCTCGAGGAAGTTTCGTCGCCAAGGACAAGAAGGAACTCAAGGTGTTGTCTGCTCCTCGCGCCCTCTCTGACTTCTCCCTTCTTGCCTGCAGAGCCACATGCAGAGCTTTCATGGCGTCACTTTCTGTGATCTCTGCCTGGAGCATCGCAAGGTGAAGGAGGGAGGAGGTGGAGGCGAGGGAGCTGAGGAAGGGGCAGGTCTTTGTGCAGGAGCACGAGCTGCTTGATAAGCATCAGCTGAGGGTTCACGAGCGGGAGGGAGACCAGGTGAGGGTCTGTCGCTGCTAGGACGAGTCTGACAGGAGCAGCATGGCGGCGCCTTCAAGGGACATCCTCTCTGCGAGTTCTGCATGGCGCGATACTACGACGACGGGGGGCTGTGGGGGCATCTGAGGCAGGATCACTTCCAGTGCTTTCTGTGTGACCGCGTCCTCTCCTCTCTCAACTCGGAGTTCTACCGCGACTACCCCGAGCTGGAGCATCACTTCCGCTCCTCTCACTTCCTGTGCGAGGAGCCTGAGTGTCTGTCCCACAAGTTCGTCGCCTTCTCCACCCACGAGGAACTTCAGGCCCACCATGCTGCCCATCATCTCTCCAACGCTCCTCGTTCCAAGCGCCACGTCCCCATGGCTCTTCCCTTCACCTTCCGGCGCAGCGACCCTCCTCCCTCCTACCGCGGTCGATCTCGACCTCCCCAAGCCTCGACCCCCGGGCCAGCGCAGCAAGCGACGAGCTCCTCGATCTCTGACTCATCCAACGACCTCTCGTTGCACCCTCGCAACTTTGCGACTTCCAACGACAATGACTTCCCGTCTCTGCCGGCAGCTCCTCGAGTATCCCCCCCGTTTCTCTTGCCCAGTTTCCCTCTCCCCTCCCTCACCTTGTTCGAGCGGCTGCTTGACTCTCTTGTGCTGCAGGGAAAGAAGAAAGCAGCTCAGCCTCGAGCTTCGCGTCCTCCGCCTTCCAACTGGGCAGGTGTCACTCAAACCTACACGGAAGGAGCCAGCGAGCGCAGACATGCAAGAAGGGATCGCATGCAAACTCCCTCCTCCTCCGCTCTTGCCTCCTCCTCCCCTGCCATCGCCTCTTTGCCATACACCTCCGCGGAGGCCGGCATCGACCCCCCCTCCTCTACTGCTCCTTCTACCTCTGCTCCTTCCATCTCGAGCTGGGTCCCAGCAGTTGAGCGGCCCAGAAGGCAACGGACAGTGGGAGAGGAGCTGGGACAGGGGAGGTGAAGGAGTGACGTGGCATGTCACGAGGGTGACGAGGAGCAGGTTCAACCGGCTCAAGAACTCCATCCAACAGCTGTGCAAGGGCCGCGCGTCTGCTGATGACTTCGTGCTGGAGGTGGGCTGGGCAGAGTCTGAGCAGGCCGAGGGGGAAACAGAGACGTGGAGGGAGCAACAGCGGCAGGAGAGGAGCGAGAGAAGACCAGCAGCAGAGGAGGAGGGGGGGGGGGATGGGAGGAGGAGGAGGAGGAGGAGGAGGCGGAGGAGGGAAGTAGGAGAGGGCAGCAGGGTCGATGGGGTGGGGTGATGGGTTGCAGAGACTGGGGAGGTTGGAGGAGAACCTGATTGATTGAGATGAAACAGCACGTGGAAGACATCTCGAGGCTGCAGGACAGCGGCCTCCTCACCGCCATGCTCAACCTGATCTCCAACAAGGCTTCCCAACCTCTTGTGCTTGCGCTTGCCTGATGCTCCGAGCAGGCGAGCAGGATCCAAGTAGAGCAGATGGTGGCTGGTAACGCGAAAGGCGGCGAGCAAGCTATGCAGCAGGAGGAGGCGCCTTCGAGCTTGGGAGAGGCGCTTGGGGCAGCGATAAGGAGGGCGGAGGGAGGAGGAGAGGAGAGAGAGAAGAAGGCGGGGAAGGGGAAGAGCAAGAAGAAGCACGTCGGTCACTTTGGGATTGAGATGGAGGAGGAGGCGGTTCCTGCGATGGAGCAGAACAAGCAGACAGCAGCAACAAGTCGACACGAGAAGCTGACGGGAAGAAAAGCAAACGACAAGGCAAGCAGCAGTGGGGTAGGGGAAGAGGAGGAGGAGCTCGTTATGCTGACGGTTGTGCAGCAACAGGAACAAAGCGTGAGTGCGGATGATGTAGTCGCAGCTGCGGAAGCCTTTGCTCTGAAGCTCCTTTAAGCCCTTCCCATGCTTGCTCACCCTCGCCTCCTGTCCTCCCTCTCCTCGCTTCTCGTCTCGTTCGAGGTAGAGGGAGACGTTCCATGCATGCTTCATCACTCTTGAGCCTTGTGGCACCAGCTTGCCATCCACTGGTGTCTTTTTCTCTTTCATTACACATCATGTAACACGCGCCATCCTCAGCGAGCCACGTCTTCCAGGAAGCGCAGGCTAGAGACGCAGCTCTGAATGAGCACAGAGCAGTCGAAGTCGGGGATGCGCTCGAGGAGAGAAAGAGCTTTTCGCAGCAGAGGCTTCGCCTGCTCGTAGAGGCCGGCGAGCATCACGAGCTCTCCTGCGGTCTTGTAGATCACCGCGATGGTTCCGAGGTCAGCCTTGAAGGGAGCAACGGGCGTCGCCTGATCAAGCTTCAGCTCGCAGATCCGAACGTCGCAGCGCTCGATGACGGGCACGTATCTCCGGCATTTGCTGTTGAGAGCCGCGATCCCGATGTTGCTGCCTCCTTCAGTCCACAGCTCCTTGAGCTGGTTCAGCAGCCGCCACACGGTGTCGGGATGAAACGCGTCCTTGCAGGCCTCCAGCTCGAGGGCCTCCAGCAGCAGAGGCTCTGCCTCCTCCCTCCTGTCCTGCGCTACCAGAATGCGCCCGAGGACTCCCAGGGCGTTGGCGGTGAGCGGGGAGGAGTCGCCGACGGTCTTCCTGAAGATGCTGACCGCGTCTCTGATGTGACTCTGCGCCTCCTTGAGCTCCCCCAGCAGCTCGTGACATTGACCGACTGACATGTGAGCCTTGGCGATGAGCGACGTCGCGTCCTCTGACTTGTACTCCGCCTTGTAGCTGTCCAGAGCCTCCTGCAGGATAGGAAGAGCCTCTCTCGGGTTCCCCTGTCGCTCCTTCACCAACCCGAGACCAAGCAGGATGCCTCCTTTCTTGCCGTAGGACCCTTGACCCAACAGCTCCATCGCCTTGCTGAAGTAGCTCGCTGCGTTGTCGTAGTCGCCGATGCTGTTGTAAGTGTGCGCCATGTTCTCATAAAGTGCCGAGCTTGGGCCGACCAAGTTTGCTTGCTCGTGGAAGAGCTCGAGCGCTTCTTTGAACCTGTACTGCTTGAAGTAGCAGAAGGCTCTGCTCTGAATCGCCTTGATGTAGAACTTTCCTCCCCTCGACTTGCACAGGCTCATGATCTCATCCAACACTTCATTCGTATCGTTCAGCTTGTATCGCCCGATGTAGCAGCTGACAAGTCGCAGCGCCTTCATCAGCGTCTTGTCATGGTCTAGACCGAGCTTCTTGACAGCCTCCTGGTATTTCCTCTTGTAGTCCTGCTCCCTGCTGTCCTCCTCCTCTGCATCTGACTCATCACCCGATGCTCTCTCCTCCCCGGAAGACATGCCATCCTCAGCATCCTTAGCATCCGCTACCTTCACATCCTCAGCATCCTTAGCATCCGCTACCTTCACATCCTCAGCATCCTTAGCATCCGCTACCTTCACATCCTCAGCATCCTTAGCATCCGCTACCTTCACATCCTCAGCATCCTTAGCATCCGCTACCTTCACATCCTCAGCATCCTTAGCATCCGCTACCTTCACATCCTCAGCATCCGCTACCTTCACATCCTCTCTCTCCTTCATGCTCAGCCCCAGCATCCCTTCCCCCGCTGCATCGACCGGCTCCCGCCCGTCCTGCATGACAGTGACGGCAGCTGGTTGTCCTGCTTCCAGAGAGTTTTACTCAAAAGATACTTTGAGTACAAACTTTAATCAATTCAAGTTCACCTCAGATAATTTCTACTATATTGTGCAGGACAGCAAATAGATGTCCGAGACTGGACCAAGACAGAACACGAGGATCTGAGCGGGGATGAGGACACTTTTTTCTGCCATGTCGGCAGTCGAACAAAGCGACATGGGAGTAGGAGCAGGAGAGCGGGCCGATGGCAGGAATGGAGAACCTTCAGTGGGTCAAGCTCCTCAAGCTACTCTCCCTAACCAAGCTCCCCTCTCACATCCCCCTCCTCTGCAAGCTCCACCTCTTCCACTCTCCGGCCATGATGAAATTCATGCCCCTACCCCTCCATCCTTTCCTCCGCCCTTCCCTTTGAATGCACCTTCCTCGCATCCCCTGGCTCCAGCGGTCCCTCATCCTCCAAGCTCTGCCCCGCCTCCTAGAGCGATTCCCGTGCAAGCCCATCCTCTTCATTCCATGCAGGCCACGGCTCCGCAACCTCCTCCCCGGTTGCCTCCGAAGCAGAGCTTTCAGCCGTCAGCACCGCAGGATTCGATCAACCCTCAGGCGCCTGCACCTCCTGGACGAGACGCTCAGGAGTCAGAGAGGCAGGAAAAGAAGCAGACAGGAGGGCTGGGAGGAGGGCCGCTGGCTCGAGCTGGACCTGCAGGACTCTTCGACGAGGCTCCTCGCGTGCACACCAGCTCCCCGATCGCCAAGAGCGTCAAGGAGCAGCAGCCTCTCGCTCCTCCTCGTTCTACTCCCCTCACCCCCTCACCTCCTTCAGGAGCCCCGACTGCACAGATTCCTCTTCCTGCTCCTCCTACCCATCCCCTGGCTCCTCCTCCTACCCATCCCCTCGCTCCTCCTCCTACCCATCCTCTCGCTCCTCCTCCTACCCATCCTCTTGCTCCTCCTGCGTCCCATCCTCTCGCTGCGCCAGCCATTCATCAAGTTGCTCGTGACGGTAAATCTGAGGGAGGGAGGGAAGGAGAGGTGAAGCGATCAGCAGATGTCGGTCGAGGGGAGGAAGGAGGAGGCGTAGGAGGAGGAGGCGAAGGAGGAGGAGGCGAGCAGGTTGCGGTGGATCCGGAGGTGCAAGCGGAGCAGGTGAGCCACTTGCGTCTTCAGCTGCTGCTCAGCCTCATCCTCTCAGTTCCTCGGGCGTCAAGTCAACAGGCCGACACCAAGACGGGTCACTTGCTCCACCCCCACACCTCCTCCACCCCCACATGATCATCCTTTACCCCTTCTCCCCCTTCTCTCCACCCCACCATTCCACTCTCATGCCATCACCCCACCTTCCTTCTCTCCTCCCCCTCCTCTCCTTTCTTTTTCATCTCCCCCACCTTCTATTCTCCTCCTTTCCTCTTTCGTGAGTTTCAGCTGCTTCCTCCTCGAATGTTCTCAGCTGATATTCGCAGCGATCTCTCTATCTCCTTGCTCCTCCTCCCCCTGAGTGTCGCTTCCTTCCACGCTGACATCGTTTCCTCTCCAGGCCTCTGCGACTCTTTCGGGACTGGCTGAACTTGCGAGGGCAGGACAATGGCGGTTGCTGCTGTCAGTTTGCTGTCTCTTCCTCAGCTCTCACTGAATGACTGCTAGCTCGACCTCTGCCGAGATGCTCTCACCAAAGGCAGGAGAGAAGGCAACGCTCCCCTCTCCTCTCCTCTCCTCCCCCTCTCCTCCCCTTCGCTGCCTCTCCTCCGCTCTCCTCTCCCTGGCCCTCCCCCTCTCCTCTCCTCCCTCCTTTCCTAACTTCATGACTTTTCAGCTTTCGCGGCAATATCGGTTTCAAATAGCAGGTCTGTTTTCATCTTCGAGCTTTTGAACTCTTCTTTCCTTCTTTGTCTTTCTCCTTCTTTTGCGATTTTTGACTTCTGTCCTTTCTACTTCCTCCAACTCTTCTTCCCTCCCCTCCCCTTCTCTTCTCTTCTCTTCTCTTCTCTCTTCCTGTCGCTGACGCAGAACTCAGCTTATCGAATTGCTGCACATCTGCAGACACGATCAGTCAGGTACTCCCTATCGTTCCCTTCTCTCCCTTCCTCTTTCCCTTCCCTCTCCTGCTCCTTCATCTTCCCTCCTCCCTCTGCCCCTCTTGTCTTGTCTCACGTTCTTCTCTTCCTCCCTCCCTCTATCATCAGAGCTGCCATGGATGAGCTTTCGCGTTTGGGTCCTCTAGGCGATCCCATGCTGGTGATCCCCCTGCCTCCCTTCCCCACCTCTTGCACCACTCCACCCCTCTCCTTCCTCTCCTCCTCCTCTGCCCCTCCTTTCCCCCTCTTCTCTCCCTTGCCCTGCACCTCCCTCTCCCATGGCCGTCCGGTCCTCCTTGTCCCCATCATGCCTATGTCTCCTTTCCCTCCTCCCCCTCGTCTGCATCAGCAGCAGCGACGACAACTATAACAACGTCATCAACGAACAAAGTGTCTTTCCTGAGACTTTTCTTCACTTCACATTACCCTCATATGTCTTCTTTGCACGTCTTTGTCTTCATAACATTTGAAATTTTGATCTTGCTCATCGTCAAGCAGGCTGAGCATCCGCCATTCATCATGTACATCCTTGAGGTTCTTGTGCCCCTCCCCTCCTCCCTACCATCTTGATCCCTCCTCCTCCTCCTCCTCCTCCT
>NW_005434446.1:50677-59262 GCF_000315625.1 Guillardia theta CCMP2712
CCTCCTCCTCCTCCTCCTCCTCCTCCTCCTCCTCTCCTCCTCCTCTCCTCCTCCTCTCCTCCTCCTCTCCTCCTCCTCCTCCTCCCCTCTCTCCTCCTTGTCGTGCTACTCCATTCTCATCGTCTCCTTCCCCTCTCAACTTCTACCTGTTCCTGCCTCTACCCCGTACTGGAAGCCGATGGGGGAAGCGGCGAGCCCGGAGCTTTCTCTGCTGCTCTCGATCTCGTCCCCCTTGTAGTAGAGGCTGAAGTGAACTGTGCAGACGTCGCCGGGCTGGGGGGTGATGCCCTTGCCAATCAGCAGGTCCTGCACCACCAGCCCGTTCCCTAGCGTCACCTGCGCTCCTGCTCACTCTCGGTGCCGGCCATGTCGCTGCTTACCGGAGGGCTCTTGGCCTTGCCCATTGCCTTGCCAGTCTTCCTGCACTGCTTCCAAGTCGGATGCTTGTCGCAGAGGTCGTCGTTCACTTTGTAAGTGACTTCCCGCGGCACGGTCGGAGCCTCCACCTCTTCTGCGTCACTTCAGCCCCTCTCTCTCGAGCTCTCGCATGCCCTACCTTCCTCTTCCGCTCCTACAGCAGCCAGGGGTGCGAGCATCGCTCCTCCTGCTGTCAACAGCGCAGCTCGAACGAAGCTCCTCCTGCTCTCATCGGGAGTCTGAGGCACAAGGGAGGCCCGGCAAGACATCGCAGTGCTGGTCCTACGAGCAGACCCAACGAAAGGCGAAGAGAAGCCATGGGCTTGAAGCAGCAAGACTAGCAGGAGCGAACCTCTCAACAACGTTTGCATCTTGAGGCTCAGAAACTTCCTCGAGATCCTCCTGGTCGGACGTCAGCCAAACAAACAAACTCAATCAGCAGCATACTAATGACTTCGTTCCCTCCCTTCCTTTCCCTCCCTCCCTGCCTTCCTACCTGCCTCCCTCCCTCCCTCCCTCCCTCCCTCCCTCCCTGCCCCCCCTCTTCTCTTCCTCTTCTCTTCTCCCCCTCCTTCCTTCCCTGCCTCTTCTACACCATTGTCTCAATCCGCTCTTTTCCGCTGGTTGATAATCGAATTTCCTGTTTCTCAAACATCTAGTGAATTTACATTTCAATTTTGAAATTTTAGAGTAATATTTGGATCAATATTGATATTCACCCCCCATTGGCAAACACACCGGTTCTGACAAGTTTCCCCTTATGAGGGTTTTCTTTAAAATGTTTTATATAATAAACATATAAAATGAATCGTTGTGTTCTCGACGTGTAAACGACCCTGAAGGGGAACGGGGGATCATGGACGTGGAAGATGCTTCGAGAGGTTCTGACTGAAGAAACTTCTCCACTCCTCCTGCTGCTTTTCGTTGTACTCACACAGCAAGTCCGGAGCCTGCAGACTGTCAGCCCAACTTTCACCTACTCCCACCCACTCCCTACCTTGCAGAGCGTCGAGTCTATCTTTACATGCCCATCCCCGTCCGTCACGCACCTCCACCACGTGCTCTCCAGTTTCTGAGGATATGGTGAGGAGGGGACGAGAAGGAGGCGGGCAAGACCTCAAGGTGGATGCTGAGCAAGCGATTCTCTTCCACCGTCCAGAAGGAGCCCTCCACCTTGATTTTCTTGCGAGCAATGAGAGAAGCTGCGCCAGCAGAAACCTCACCTTCCACAGACGAGATTGGTTGAAGATGCTATCCCATCGCTTCTTTCCTCGCACCTTCACTGTGATCGCGTTGGGCTGTAAGTCGCACTTCACGTCCTCCTTGACGCTTCCTGCCATCCCGCGTGTCAAGTCCACCCAGTCGCCATCTCCCTCCACCTCTAGGGAGGACGATGGACACGTGCAGCTCTCCCAGCGTCTGCCCCCACGTGTAGCCCGGGCCGTGCGAGCCGTTCCGCTCGTTGGGCTCCGAACCGCCTTCAGGAGGAGGCTTGAGCGACAGCAGCCTCCCGTCCTCTCGTCCCTGTCGCCGGAAACTCTCCTCAAGCTCTCGCTTGTACTCCATGTACCTGACAGAGGAGCTGAGGGGAGGGGAGCGACAGGCTGCGAGTCACCTCTCGTACTCCGAGTAACGCGGGTGATGCGGGGGAAGAACCTTGGGGGGTCCAACCTTGCCGTGGCCTCGCTCTTCACACGGTCAACTACATGATCAGGAGGGAGCAGAAAACCTGCATGCTGCTGCCTCCTCGATGACTGAGACGGGGTTCGACTGACAGCCGCAGGGACCATGTCGAAGGTCGAGCCCACTCGTTCTTCTATCGCTTCCCAATCAGATTCCTTGAGCCGGCTCCACTTGCTGAAATCAGTCTTCTTCCAGTCTCTGATTTCCTCGGCCACCCCCTGCCTCCTTATCTCATCTGACCCATGCTTCCTCGTCTCGCGCACGTCCCTCTCTCTCTCTGCTGCCTCAACTTTCGCCAGCCTGCAATGCTCAGGCACCTTTCTCTCTCCTCGAATCAACTCGAGGACTGCATGGTGGTTGAACAACTTCGCTACCTCCCCCGCAGCTCTTCCTTCTTCGTTCTTGATGCCCGGGTCTGCATCGTTTGCCAGCAGCAGCATGACACACTCCTCGTTCCCATCCACTGCAGCGAGGTACAGCGGCGTCCTCCCGTTCTTCGTCTGAGCATTCACATTGGAGCCCTGAGCGAGGAGGGACCTCAAGATGTCTGCCTTTCCATTCGCTGCCGCCTTATGCAATGCAGTCCATCCTTCCCTATCCGAGCAATCGACGCTCTCTGTCTTCGCCATACTCCTGTGCTCTCCCTCCTTCTGTTCTCTCTCTCCCTCCTTCTGTTCTCTCTCTCTCCCTCCTTCTGCTCTCACTCTCTCCCTCCTTCTGCTCTCACTCTCTCCCTCCTTCTGTTCTCTCTCTCCCTCCTTCTTTTCTCTCTCTCTCCCTCCTTCTGTTCTCACTCTCTCCCTCCTTCTGTTCTCTCTCTCTCTCTCCTTCTTTTCTCACTCTCTCTCTTCTTCTGTTCTCACTCTCTCCCTCCTTCTGTTCTCACTCTCTCCCTCCTTCTGTTCTCACTCTCTCCCTCCTTCTGTTCTCACTCTCTCCCTCCTTCTTTTCTCTCTCTCTCCCTCCTTCTGTTCTCACTCTCTCCCTCCTTCTGTTCTCACTCTCTCCCTCCTTCTGTTCTCACTCTCTCCCTCCTTCTGTTCTCACTCTCTCCCTCCTTCTGTTCTCACTCTCTCCCTCCTTCTGTTCTCACTCTCTCCCTCCTTCTGTTCTCACTCTCTCCCTCCTTCTGTTCTCACCCTCCCCTCGCCATGATCTCTGCCTGATCTCCTGTCCTTCCCACCTGAGGCGGATTATGTGTTGGTTCTAGTAACTAAAATCTTGAGTACAATCGGGGGATGCGGGGCAAGTTTACGTCTCAATGTGAGGAGGAGGAGACGCAGAGAGACGCCAAGGGAAGGGAAGGAGCCGACATGCCGAGGAGCGACTTGCCAAGGAGCGACATGCCGAGGAGCGACATGCCGAGGAGCGAGCGAGGTGAGCGAGGAGAAGGGGGTGAGCGAGATGAGGCAGGGGTAGGGAAGGGAGGCAAGAGGGAGAGATAGGGAGAGTGAACATGTTGAGCAGTTTCGTAAAGCATGAATCTGAAACCTGAAGGAGGAGGAGGAAGATCGAGTAACTTTTTTGTGAAGGAGGAAGGGCGAGATGAGGAGTCGAGCATCTTGAGATTGTTGAATTGCCATCGGAGTTCTCCGACATGTCGCGCATATGGCTGGTCCTCGTCATGTGTCTCGCTGCCTTGGGTCTTTCGCGAGGAGAGTGGAGGGCAGACACGCATGGACTTGCGATGCTTGAGGAGACGAAATTGTTGAGTCTGGACGCGAGACCCTCTGCACAGGTACAGCATGTGACGAGTGCGCCAAGTCTCACTCGCCATGGCAGCTCTGCCCGTCATGCTCGCAGACTCCTTCCGTGAAGATGAACCGCAAGTTTCTCCCGACCAACACCGTCCTCGTTCCTCTGCGCGCCCGTCGAGATGACGGCAAGTTGGCTGGACCTCCTTGTCAGGTGAGAAGCTCGGTCAGCAGGTCTCCAGCTGACGGGTGACTGTAGCGATGCGTCGCCGACAGCGAGACTCGTTACGCCCTCCTCCACAAGCCCGCAGACCCTCCCAAGCAGCGGATGCAGGAGCGAGACCAAGCTTCCTTCACCCTCCACCCTCTCGCCCTTGTGCGACGCTGCGTCAGTCTTGTGCTCCTCCGCCTGCTGAAGGCCGCGGCAGAGCTGCGCTGGGCGAGCAGCAAGTCGACGCTGCTCCTCGCGAGGGTGGTGGGGCATCTCATCTCGCAGTACCTGGAGGATGACGAGGCCAAGTCAAGGCCTGGCACCTGGTGGCAGCGCGTAACGAGCTCAAGCCACCTGCTCTACATGCGGGAGGCGGCGCTCATGGGGTTGCTTGAGCATGTCGACTGTCCGGTGGAGAAGGAAAGGAGGGAGCTGGACGTGGACGCGATTTGCGGGAGAACCCTCCGCCTGTGCGGACAAGACGCGGTGCGGAGTCTGGTGTCGCAGCTGTCGGGCAGTCTGCGGGTGTCCCTGGGCCTGCTCAACACTGCGCTGCTGTGCTTGAGCTTTGTGGGGGTGAAGGTGGCAGGAGGAAGATACACAGTGACAGAGACGAGCGTCAACGTCAACGGCATGTTCTGCCAGGGACTCGGCGAGGTGGGAGGGGGAGGGCACGACAACCCGCTGCCCAGCATCTTCGGACGACGAGACGACGACGAGATGTGCGCCCTGCATGCGCTGCTCGATGTGCCTTTCAACCTGGTGGACTCGCTGCTGGGGATGCAGGGGATCTTGTCAGCCTCTGGCCGCTGTGCGGTCAAGGACGAGCTGGTGATCCAGGTGACGAGCGAGCAGGCGCGAGGGGACCAGTGACGATTCGCAGGCTGCGAGGAGAGGAGCGCGTCTGGAGGGTCACAGCCTCGGGACGTTGGACGCTCGTCTGATGAAGGCGAGCATGGGATGGGCAGGTCCCGTCGTCTTGCTTGCTCCTCCCTTCCCTGGAGGTTGGGAGGCCGGAGTGCAGACTGTCTGCGCTCATAGCGATCCTGTCTGCTTCGGCCCAGCTGCTCCTGTGCTGGGCCTTGCTAAGGAGGTGAGAAGAGTTGGCAGAGGAGAAGGGCATGGGCGTGAGACGCGAGGCAGGTGCATCGGATCCCAGGACGAGGCATCGGGATCGTCCACAGCAGGAGGAGGTACAAGGACTACCTGAGGAGTCTGACGTCGTGGGACGCAAAGGATGGCGAAGTCTCGACTCAGATGACTTCGAGCTGGCAAATGTCGTTCATGATGCTTCCTGGACGCCTGCTGGAATGGCTGCTCGGGTCCTTGTCGTGGAACTTGTCAAGCTCGGCAGTGGCTCGTCGCTTGTGAAGCCGCCAGGAGAGCTTGTTGTCCTTGTACATTAGTGCACTTCAGTTTGCCTTTCAACGAACCCGCCTCAAAGATAATTATAATCAAATAAAAAGGCAGTAAATGTGCCCTTAGAATTCAAACCTTATTCTATTTGCTGCCCTGTCAGGATCAGCAAACCTACCTCAAACAGAAGGGGACGTAACGGTAGTAACTGCTCGGTATTTTCAGAATGGGATGGACATGAAGGAGGGAGAGAAGCGAAGGGAGAAGAGAAGAGAAGACGGGACGGGACAGGACAGGACGGGACGGGACAGGGCAGGACAGGAGAAGAGAGGAGAGAATAGAAGAGGGGAGGGGAGACAGAGCAGGAGATACGAGGAGAGGAGAAGACAGGACAGGCAAGGAGAGAAGAAGGAGACGACACGAGAGAGGAGAGGCGACAGTAGAGGAGGGTCAAGAGAGGAAGGCAGTAGTTGTGTTGCTCTTGCATCTCATCGAAGTGAAGGCGGCATAAGCAGGCTGATGCTCACTTGCGGCGATTGAGGGCAGGAGGAGGAGGTTGAAAGAGGGAGCAGCGATGGGGGAGATCGTGCTTCCCATCACGAGTCCTCTGCACCTCACCAGGTGAGTCTCCAGTCGCATCAAGCTTGTTGGATGTTTGACGTGAGTCCAACAGCGCGCAAGACATCTCCGAGCTGAACATCCACCTGAGGTGAGAACTTCGCCGCTGAGGCAGCTGACGAGGGATGCAGGTACTCGCAGCTGGTCAAGGCGTATGAGAGTCTGCAGCACGAGAAGCAGGAGGCCGAGAAGAAGTACGAGTACCAGCTGAGCGCCATGCGGCAGCTGCTCAAGCGACGAGACTCGTCGGATCTCAAGGCTGGTCTCGCCCCGAGACAGGCGACCAACGCGAAGGAGGAGGGAGACGAGAAGAGGCTGGTGCAGGAGCTGCGGAGGCGACTGGTAGAGCAGCAGAACAAGATGGAAAGCTTGCAGGGCGATCTGCTGCTTGCGGTGGATCAAGGAATCAAATATCGGGAGAGCCTGCGGCGGATGGTGGAGTTTCAAGAAACGAGAGAGAAGGAGGAGGTGCTTGAGAGCGAGAGAGGTGAGAACAAGAGGCTGATGAGCAGGAATCTCCAGCTGAACTCCGAGCTGATGCGCTTGAGCCGTGCCAACGACGAGCAGCAGGAGCACATGGAGCAGCAGCAGCAAGACATTGCGGGTTTGCGCTTGCTGCTGGCAGGCACTCGGGAGCAGCTGGAGGAGCAGCTGAAGGAGGCGAGGGACCTGACCGTCACGCTCGCCGACGTCATGGCCCAGCTCGACCAGGACAAGTTCGACGCCACGTCAGCCAGAGAGAAGACGCGCAAGATGGTGGACCAGGTCACTCAGAGCTGCTCAGCCATGATCGGGGAGCTGAGAATGTCCGTCCTCGAGTGCGTCGGCATGCGGACGCGCTTGGAAGCCGCTCACGAGTCCGAGAGAACCCCAGCTCAGCTGGACAGGCAGCAGGAGCAGATCCAGGCGGCCACAAACTTCCTACGAACTCTAGAGGGAGACATCTACAGCATCTGCGAGCTGGTGAAAGAAAGCAAGCCAGACGTGAGCTGGTTCGAACGAGAATGGAGGCGAGTGAGCGAGGAGACGGAGGAGCTGGAGGGGAGGAAGGAGGAGAGCCGCCAGCTGATGGCCGCCTGCTCCGACAAGACTCAAACCATCGCTGACCTGCAGGCTGAGCTCGGCGAGGTGCGAAGCAGCCTAGACCGCAAACTCACAGCGATGGCAGCGACGAACGAGAAACTGGAAGCGGAAAGAGCTGAGAAAGAGAAGCAGCTGGAGCATGCGCGGAGGGAGCTGGAAAAGGTCAGGGACGAGGCCTCGTGGCGCCTGCAGCAGCGACAGAAGGAGGCGGAGGTGCTGACACGCGAACGCGAGGAGCTCGAGCAGAAGCTGCGAGCCAAGTCGGTGGAATGCGAAGCGATGAAGATGAAGGCGAAGGAGGCGGAGGAGGCGAAGGCGAAGGTGATGGACGACTTGCACAAGCTGAGAAGCGAACAAGCTCGAGGGCGCGACGAGGAGGTCGAGAAGCTGCTGGAGATCGCGCGATGCAAGTCGGAGGTGAGCGAGAAGTTGGAGCGAGAGCTGGCGGAGGAGGCAGAGAAGCGCGAGGAGCTGGCGCAGGCGCTGCGAGAGGCTCAGGAGGAGACGTCGCATGTGAGGCTGCAGCGCCTGCGGGACGAGGAGGAGGGGAGGCGAGAGAGGCGAAGGCTTGAGCGCGAGAAGGAGCTGCTGACGAACGCGCGAGAGGAGTGGACGAAGAGGGAGGAGCGCTGGAGAAACGAGCTTGACATGCTGCTGCGAAGCAACGAAGAGCTGCGAGTGCAAGTTGAGACATTCAACTCCCAAGCAGCGAAGGCTAAGGAGGAAGAGAGGGAGAAGGAGGAGAGGGAGAAGGAGGAGAGAGAGAAGGAGGAGAGAGAGAAAACCCAACAGAATTCGGAGAAATCTCAATCAGATGCGTTACAAACACCAGCAAGACCTACAAGACTCTCGAAGATCGATGATGAAGTGAGTTGATGCTATTTCCCTTCCCCTTCCCCTCTTTGTCACTTTATCATGATTGTTCCTCCTCCTCCTCCTCCTCCTCTTCCAGCTTTGTCTTTCAGCATTTCACCTGTTCCTCCCCTCTCTTTGTCTTTCAGCATTTCACCTGTTCCTCCCCTCTCATCTCGCTTTCCTTCAGCTCCCTGGCATGGACGGAACTTTTCTCCCCGACACCCCTGAGCTGGATCAGAGGGAGTGGGAGGAAGCGATAGCCCAGGTGCGAGCAGTCGGGCAAGGAGGGAAGAGGGAGGAGGAGGAGGAGGAGGAGGAGGAGGTGGAGGAGGAGGAGGAAGTGGTGGTGGTGGTGGTGGTGGTGGATAAATATGTCGACGACGTGGGAGGAAGAGGAGGAAGAGGAGCGTCAATAGGAGGGAGTCTTAGACCAAGCTACGCAACGTTAAGAGCGACCCCACATCACTAAAACAACAATTGGTAACGATAGGATGGGGTGTCTGGGCTGAAGAAAAGAAATTCGAGAGACTCAAGGAGATAACGAGTAAACAATTTTCATTCTCTTCAAGGAAGCGTTTGTTTGATTGACTAGTGCGATGCGCCTAATGTCACCCCGATGTGAGGAATAATGGTGATCTCCTGCCCGTTTGTTCTGGTTGACTACTATC
>NW_005434445.1:0-19073 GCF_000315625.1 Guillardia theta CCMP2712
ACTCAGCAGGAACGAAGGGGGTAGGGTCATTACAAAGTGGGGGTGGGGGTAGCATGTCAAGCTGGGGTAGGGTGATACTTTGCGGAAACGTTTGGTGCTAAACGTCACAATCAGGCGTACTGGGGGGTACTGGGGGTGTGCATGTGGATTATGGTACATCAAGGGGGGGTGGGGTATAGAAGCAGGTGGAGAGTTTAGAAGGGAGGGGTAGGTAGGAGGGGAAAGGGGGGATGAGGGCTAGCTCAGGGATTTCTCCGAGGCGAACTCGGCAGAAAAGATTTAAGTGAAATGATCGGGCATGCCAGCTCACTGGGGAAGAGGAGAGGCGGGCTCGGATGTGCGAGTTGAGTGAAATTGAAGATCTAGAACCATCTCAACATGAGGCCGCGCATGCGAAATGCTAGTGGCGGGGAGGTGGCGGGGGAGAGAGAGCAGGGAGGGAGGGAGGGAGGGAAGAGAGATGATGAGGAGAGGAACGAAGAAGGAGAGAGGGTTTGAGATGTAGGATGACTGATTGTTGGATCACCTGCTTGAGCTCGCATGATGAAGCAACTGCTCATTTTGTCGCAGTTTGCGATGCTTATGATGTTTTATCGCGATAACGACGAACTTTTGTGCAAAGAAGGGTCGATTTTACAGTATTCTGAATGTTTGAAGTGATCGTACGAGGCAACTGAAGAATAGGGGAGGGACAGAGATTCTCCTAAGATATGCTTCCCAAGGCGTAGATTTAAAGGCAGGGTAGAGGAAGGAGGTAGATAATAGTTGCTGTTAGGTTGTGAGCGTGGCAATGACATCATATGAGACGAAGAAGCAAACAGTATGAGATGTTTCCTAGAAAGACTTGGTTGCTGTTTCCTGACCCTGTTGTCACTGCAATGCAGGGCTTTAGCAATGTGGACATCCACGAATTGTCGGTGGCTGTGGAAGGCGGCGATGCTGTCGCTGCTGTGCCTGCTGTTGGACCTGGAGGGTGCGAGCGCAAAGAAGAAGAAGGACTACTACACCATGCTTGGGGTGAAGAAGAATGCCGACGAAGCGACTTTGAAGAAGGCCTATAGAAAGTTGGCCCTCAAGATGCACCCCGATCGTAACCCGCCCGAGAAGAAGGAGCAGGCCGAGAAGGATTTCCGTGAGATGTCCGAGGCATATCACGTCCTCTCCGACCCCGAGAAGAGGAAGATCTACGATCAGTTCGGAGAAGAAGGACTGAAGGCGGCCGAGTCTGGTGGATCTCCCGATGGGGGTGGAGGATTCCCAGGTGATGATGTCATCATAAGCTCCCTCCATCTCTCCCTCCATCCCTTCCATCTCCCTGCCCTGTAACTTCCTATGCAGGTGGTGGATTCGGAAACTTTCACTTCTCGAGCAGAGGAGGAGGAGGAGGAGGAGGATTCCAAGGATTTGACGCCTTCAAGATGTTCGAAGAGTTCTTCTCAGGAGCTGGAGGAGGAGGCTTCCAGTTCACCATGGAGGACGACATGCCCTTCGGAGGTCGTGGCGGAGGCAAGAGAGGGAGAGGCAGAGGAGGAGGAGGAGGAGGAGGAAATCCGTTCGGAGCGGGTGGAAATCCGTTCGGAGCGGGTGGAAATCCGTTCGGAGCAGGAGGTGGCGGTCCATTCGGAGGAGCAGGAGGGAATCCATTTGGGTTTGGAGGCGGAGGCATGCCGTTTGGTGGTTTCGATTTTGGAGATGGAGGAGGAATGCCTGGTGATGCTGGTGGGCAGCGAGGAGGACGAGGGCAGCAGAGTCAGGCCCTGTATGACAGTAACTCGCCGTAAGATGTGGAAGCGATGGTGGGCAGAAGCTGACATGACATGCAGGGTCAAAAGCCTCAACGCCAAGAAGTTTCCAGGCAAGGATGCGAAGCACACGTGGATCGTGGAGTTCTACGCGCCGTAAGGGCACCGGGCGAGCGTTTGTGTGAGAGTGACTTGTGATAAGGTGGTGTGGACACTGCCAGAAGCTCAAGAGCAGCTGGGAGAAGCTTCCGAACGCCTTGAAGGGAGTCGTCAAAGTTGGCGCCGTGAACTGTGATGACGACAAGAACAAGCCACTCTGCAACAGCGAGGGTGTGGACTCCTTTCCTACCATCAAGTTGTACAAGGTGCGCACACGCTGTGCAAGTTGTCAAGTTGAAAGTTGTTTTGCAGTCTGGAGGCAGAGGAAGTGTTCCCTACGAGGGCGCGCAGACTGTCAAGGCGCTTCACGATTTTGCCCTCGAAAATCTTCCCTCGGAGGTTGTGAATCTAAGTGAGTCAGCACTGCCAGATGCATTCCCACCTTCTCCAGCTCATGCTGACTTTGCCTGTAGGAACTTCTCCGCAACTCAAGGCGTTCAGGGAGGAGACTTTGAGCAAAGCGTAAGCTCTCCCTTGCTCGGCTCATCATGTCAGTAACGCTCGCTCGTCAGAAAATCTGGATGTGGAGCCATCCTCTTCACTGACAAGTATGAGACTTCACCCCTATACAAATCAATCTCAACGCAATTCCACCCAACGTTCGTCTTCGGAGAATCCAGGTCAGGAAATCTACAGTATCTCCGCTACTTTCTCCTGCTCACTGTCCTCACCGCTTTCGCTTTGCTGAGCCTTGGTATCCTTGCAGGGCGAGCAACCAGAAGCTGGCTGATGAGCTGGGAGTGACCGCATTCCCAACACTTGTCTTCATGTGCGGAGCTGGAGGAACAGAGGTTCTTGATATCCTTGCAAGCTCAGTCTGCCTGAATCATTTTGTGCTGCAGGTGGAATTCTATAAGGGCGAATTGAAGTCTGAGCCTCTCGACAAATTCTTCACAGGCAAGAAAAAGAACAAGAGATGAGTTTCATCCAGACCAGACGATCAACCATAATTATGTTTTCCGTGGGTTCGAAGGCCTAGAATCTCCAAACACTCCTGCAGTCATGTAAATCTTGTCTTCTACCTTTAGTCCCTGTCCACACGTGTCTGCGTGCACAAGGGTAGTGATTAGTCAAATTCAAAGTGAACCAAAAACAACTTTACCCCGAAGTCTGCTTCCTTTTGACTCCATTGCTACGATCATTTGGCTCGTCGAAAACTTGAAACGATGTAGGACTTTGATCGTTGAAAACGTCATCAAAGTGTTCATCATTTACACCTTCACAAGTATCAAACGAGAATCTCATCAGATTTTCGTGCAATCCAGGATCTGTACGCGAATTGTTACGACAGAATTTCTTCCAAAACATCACCTTCAATGTCGGAAAGGCTGTATGGTATACGAGAGAATTGAATTTCATCATGAGGTGACCCCGACACCGCACGACATGCCTGTGACCAGTCTGTCCCGTGCTGGGGCAATTTTCTGTCACTGCCTCCTACGTTGACTTCTTGAAATTGAATTTGATTTAAGTCCTGATCTCTTGTGCAACCACTGTCAATGAGCTTCCACTCTCTTTGTACAAAGGAATTAGTTGAAAAGAAAAAGTCGAGTGGTCTTTGCGGCAAGATTTTCCCAAGAGCCGACCGAAATGTCGGATCATAGGCCGTCTGAGCTAGAATATTTTCAATTCCTAGATCAAATTTCTCCATTGCATCCAGAATTTCATGAATCATGAAAGTGTTCAGGCTGGGGAATAGATGAAGGGTTTCTATGTCTAGATCATCTCGTGGAATGCTCCCACACGCTGGTCTTGCTTGTAGATCATCTTTGTTGCAAAGGCATACCATCTGGTTGCTAGGGATCCACCCTGCCTGTTCTCCACACGTGCTCTCAATTGCGATGCGCACACTCAATGCGAGCTGACGCAAGTTAAACACCTTCGATTCAAGTTAGACTTGGAGCAACTCTTTCATCACTCACCTGACGCAAATGAATTTTCACTCCATAGCATTCGAAGATGCCAAACAACTTCATCCACTCTTCACCATCTACGCTTGAATCAGCAGCTTGACCAACTTGAGTCCGAATCAAGATCCAAATGTGATCGCAAGCGCTGCAGATGAGGAACTTCAAACTGTGCTACACAACCAAGACGTGAAGCCTCAAATCAACCTTGCCAGGTCTAATATTTGAAGGAGAAGAGAATTTACACCTTGAAAGCAGCATAAAATTATGGTTTCAGGAAATGTTCAGTATTTGTCTTTACCTGTCTCAATTTGATCTGTAATGCTTGTTTTTAGGTCTTCAAGATCCTTGATACTATCATCATTTCATAAGGAAGGCAAAATTAACCAAAAAGCAAGGATACAATACATTATGCAAGCATCCAGCCCAATCAGTATGTCACAGCGCAGATATGCATTTCCGAAAACATGAATATTTTCTTGTTCCATGCACTTGATAAGTTCCTCACAACCCTGAATTTCTTGATTTACGTAAATCTCAATTTTAGTAGACCTTGGAAAGAAAGCATTACTTTACAGAAAGTCGAATCATTCACATTTATCAAGTATAACCGGTGCAAGATGAATCCACAAGCATCTTCTGGCAAGTCTCTCCACAGATGTTCTGCTTTTGTGACCACTTGCACTTGGTTGTCATAAGACTTTGCTCCAGACATGAGAAATCTGTCTTCGATAAAGGGCTCAACTGTTTCCAGGACAACAACATGATCGCAATAATCTTGGTTTAAGAGTAGTTTGACTCCAGAACTTGGCTGCTCAAAAAGAATGACAAGCCGAAAGTGAGGCATGTATTCTTGGCTCAACTGTAGAAATGCATGCTCTGTAAAAACAAGTACTTTGTTCGATCTTGATTCCAAAGAGTTTTTGCAATCTTTCACTCTCATTTTCACGTCGCGAGCACAGTAAAATTCAAGAACAATTGGCAATCCATACAGTGCAGTTGAGATATCGTGGAAGAGAATGCTTGACTTTACCAGAATCAAAGTCGTTGGATCAATCAGTTTGCTTTCCTGCTAAATTTTAATATGTCAAAGTTTCAGTAAGAACACGTCAGAGGTGAATCTAAACCTGATTAGCAATAAGCGACCTTGTCACCTCAAACTTTGGATGTCGTTCATTTTGATCTTGCATTGAATTGAGTCTGTACAAAATCTTGAAATTTGCAAACCATGTAAGGAGATTGTTTGCTTAGTCAAGTTTCACCTCTGACTTAATGAGATCGGGCGCGATTGTATCTATCACTTGTTTCCAATTTAGATCCTGTTATCAACGATTTTTCAATCTCTTTCAAAGCTTTCTGACAAAGCAAGGTGTTACCTCGAGTGCAGATGCAATAAATAAGGCCGAGACGTGTGAGCCATAGTGCATCAGAAATTTTTGGCACTTATTCAAGAGATACACCAACATAAGGGTAGACCATGTTGAAATAGCTGTACATTTTTCGATCGAGTTCTTGGATTTGTGAATGTTTGAACGAGTTTTTTCAGCCATCGCAAGAATGTAGTTACAGTCACATGAAATGGAAAAAAAGTCGTGCCTTACTTCGTTGATCTCGGCTAGTTTTTCCAGTAATGCGATGATTATGCAACGCAAAATGTAGTTTGTCAATGCAAGCGCAGAGTTGCTTGAGACCTGCACTTTGATCTCATTCATACCATTCTCGAGTTGTTTTCCAGAGCCTTTCAACAAAGAGGTTTCATTGAATGATGTCAAGCCCTTGGCCGTCATGAACATGTCCAGATCTTCTTCAAGACTAGTGTTAATATCGCCAATTTGGATATCATTTTCCACTTCAGATTTGAGGACGGCATCATTTGCATTTGCACATTGTTCGGGTTGGACCTCTTCGTCCTTGATTGTGTCCTTGAATTCTGGTACCTCCTCTTCAGGATGTTCAAGGTTTTGTCTGTTTATGTCTGGATCTAGCAGTGAAACACCATGACTTTCTGTATCAAACTCAATCAAGTACTCATGAATCATTTGAAGAAATCCTGTTGTAGTAGGATGGTTTTTTCGAAGTTCACAAGTACATAGCGATTGAAGCAAGTGATCTTCAATGCCTTCTAGGAACAAGTCATGGGGATCATCGGTTTTTAGAAATGCTGCAATGAGTTCCGGAGGGCAGCTGGCATGATCATAATCTTTTGATAGTTTCAATACGATTTCAAACTTGTTGCCATCACACATAGTTTTCTCATCCTTTGAATGTAAAATTGTTTCATAGTCTGTGAATTTGTTCAAGGGCCTTGAAGTAAATATCTCCATTTCATTCAAGAATTGAGCTGATGTCCGAGGAGAAAACAATTCCTCGAGATCGATAAGAGGTGGAAAAAGCGAAGACAGGTCATTGTCAATCGATTGTTGTTTCTTGTCGTCAGTCGATGTATGATTACACATTGCTTCAAGGAGGAGATCTTTACCAGCTTGCTCAACACAGCCTTGACTTGAAAGATGTAGATGATTGTCACATTTTGTTATCATGTCAAATTCCATGGTAGCAGCCTCGACCTAAACAAAGAAATTTATTTTGATAAGTGGAAACTGGTTAAAAATTACCAAGATTAAGTCCATTGGTCTGTCTCGTGGATTGATGGTATCATTTCTATAAAATGTGCTAAGGGGTTCTGAAGGGTTGACAAAGAAGGTTTCCTTGACGATGGGAAGGACATTGATTGTATTGCAAAACCAAGCATGCAACGGCTGTGACTTCTCCTCCTTTGGCATCGCAAATTGTGCAAGGTAGTCTTCATTTGCAAAGTTCAAACGATTCCTTTCAAGGCAACATGCCGTTATCTCAAGATTACTGTCGAAAAGCACGGGACACAACATGAATTTTTTAGATCTGAGTATTTTGGTGGAAGTTTCAATCAATCCTGTTTCTGCTCTCTGCACTGCAGGTGAGCCTGTTCCATTTTCTCCATCCATGACATGTTTCTGTGCTCCTCTGTACAGCACAGAAATGCAGCTATCATATGATAACTCTACTTCTCTTAAATCTTGCGCCTGTAATGATGCATCAATCGCCTCATTGCCTTGCGAGATGCCAATATCTGGTAAGGTCAATGTCAGGAATGCAGCTTTGAGTTCCTGCGGGTCCCCTTGAGATTCTTCCTGTATACAGCAGTTCGCAAGTTGTTGTTTCGAGTGCATTTGATATCCGTCAGCATGCAAGTCTTTCATTGCCTCCACCATCCCGCCATCATCCCATACTGGCGCTGCTCGCGGCAGCTTACAAGCTGCAGCCATGGACCCAACCCACAAACTTGCGAAAGCCCGCCAAACATTCGACCCGGCGGAGGCCCCCGGTCGGAAGCGGCGGGCCGGGCCCGGGCGTGACTGGACTCGTAGTGCGCCGTCGGAGGGCGCTGGTCATAGTGCTCATAGTAATAACCGTCACATAACGGTCGGTCATCAGCTGAACGTGCCCAGTCTCTGTTCCTGCTCAGGCCCTACAGAGAAGGTCGTAAGGGGTGGGGTACTCGCAAACTGTAAAGTCTGTGGCATGGGTGGGGTACTTGACCATCTAACAGTACTAGTCGAGATCCCTTGGTACCCCGTTCACCCCTCTAAGTTGCTCACCACCCTACCCTACTTTCCCCAAAGTCACTTTCCTTTAAACCTACTGGCTGGCGAAGATGGAAGAGGGTGGAGACAGAGGAGGAGCTACAGAGAGCTGAGATGAGCTAGAAGACTCAGGACAGGAAGCTAGCAAGAGCAAGAAGAAGCTCAGAGAAGGTTCGAGGAAACCCCCATTCGTGCGGAGGATGCATCATATTCCTGATCATCGCAGATCAAACCAAGAAGTTGCTGCGCAAGTTTCTCCCCGTGGCCCGTATTTGTCACCTCTGCCACGAGTTCCTCAACATCCTCACGTTAAAAACGTCTCGGGGGAGCAAGTCTTGAGCCTGGCTCCTCCATCCCCGACTATTCGGACGGGAAACCCGGGCGCTCTGAGGAGCTTGAGAGCAGAACTCTTTCATTTCTTCCTCTCTTACAGGGTCTCGACCGATGGAAGTTTGGTAGAAGGATTGTACCAAGAGATATTGAGCATGTCCATGGACCAGCGTCCCCTGCCTTTCGGCGCGAGGGGAACATGGCCACGGTGTGCGGAGAGGCCTTTCCGTGAAGTTCAGAATGGAGTGAAGGGCTTTCTGGACAAATTCTGTCTGGTGGATGGTAAGGACTGGGAAGCAGGGTTCGTGCTGGGCCTTGTACACTCCTTGCTGTTTGTTCCGATGCTATCCTTCTACGAAGAACTCGACGAGACAACACAAGTGAAGCGCTTCACCGGATCCCTTGGTGGCCTGGTTGAGCTAGGTCACAGCGATCGAGTTGACAACGTGTTGCTGGAGTACATCATAGCGATCGAGCTCTGCCGCAAGGAGGGTACACATGTGCAATCTATCTTCCCCATCCTCCTCAGTCCCCGCAGAGACGACGGCACCTTCTCCGAGTTCTTGTGGTCGAGCTTGCAGTTGTTGCCAGAAAAGCCCTCGCACCTGACCAACGAGAGAGCAGCCATGATTCTTGCCATGCTCGACGTGGAGGAGAAGCAGATTGCACAGATGAAGCAGAGAAGCATCAAGCAGACGGTCGAAATGATCCTCAAGCATCAGGCCTGCAAACTGTCGGATATGAAGCAGGACGATCAGGTGTACGACTTCTGTGCCCGCAAGATACTCGATGTTGTCCTCAGAGACATCGAACGCCTGCAGCTGGACCCGAACGACTTCGCTTTCAAGACGCCAGGAGGCAGCGAGGTACTGCAGTGGCTCAAGGAGCGAGGTCTGCTGGGTCTGGCTCCCATGCTTGTCAAGCATCACGTAGACTCGCTGAACAAGGCGGCCAACCTCACCGACAGCGACATCCTCGACATTTTTCGATCCGAGCGGAGCAAGCAAGACGAAATGTCCTGCCCCAAGGGACAAGAGCTGTCTCTCCGTCTGGCTATCGCAGATCTCAGAAAGGACAAGCGGGCAAAGCCATACTCGCAGCGACTGTTGGACTTCCGGGACTCAGCGACGGCCATTGGAACAGCTGTGTGGACCACAAACGCGATAGAGATCGTCTGCTCCAAGTGGCAGGGGCAGTACATGTTTGCTGTGCTGGCACTTGTATGCGCTCTCATCCCCTTCTTCACCCTGGGCGATAAACTTCTAACCACCTGGCAGTCGACAGACTACCATGTGGTGCTGTGGTTCAAGGTCGTCTACTACTTGCCTTTCTGGATCTCAACCTCCCTTGTTCTCGTGAAAAGTGTTTACGAGGCGAGGTATGTACGTCCGCACAAGGCCCGGGCCACCCTCAAGGCTCAAAGTTTCCGCTGGAACTTGTTGTTCTTGATAGGAGTTGTCGCCGAGATCGCTCAGATTCTCGCAGGCCAGCATGAGCCCGGCTGGACAGTGGCCGATACCTTGAGTGTCAACGGAATCGCCTTCGAGCTCATGTTGTTTCTGCCAGCATCTATGCTCGTGTACCTGACTTTCGAGTATCGAGAGGAGTACTGGGTGCCTAGTTGGCTGATGCTTGCGATCGTGGTATCTGTCACGTACTCGTTCATTTGGAGAGCGTTCCTGTGGTACTTCATGACGACCGTCTTCGTCGCTGTCTTCACCTCCTCGCTCTTCACCTACTTTGTTGTCATCCGGATCAAGACGATCGGGGAGGCTCGACGGAAGCTTGGTTTCAATGTGAAGCGGTACCTCGAGGAATGGAGTCACTGCCTTCAGGCAACAAGCAGCGTCGACGCCCCTGACGTAGGACGCGACTTAAATCATAAGGGAGTCGGTCGGGTCCTGCACAGCCGTCGGCTGCACCCGGTCATGAGCGTTGAGCCGCAGGCCACTCGAGGAGCGCTAGAGGTCTTGTGGGAGATGACATCAGCCATAGAGCTACAGCTAGAGCAGCAGTATCGCTCCTGCCAAGCTCGCGTTCATCCCTGGACACGATTTTGGCAGGACAGGAACAAGGGCTTCGGGCGATTCAAGAGCAAGGAAGGCGAGAGGGGGTACGGCAAGATCAGGCAGCTGTCCTCAGACTTGGACCAGCTGTACCAGCAAGCAAGCACCATCAACTCAGCTGTCCACGACCTCATAGCTGATCTCCTCACCCCGCTGCAGCATCACAGCGGCAGCTCTCATCTTGTCAACAAGTATCCCATGCTCGTCTACGGCCCCGTCAAGCAACCTCAACGCGCCATCGAGAAGTGCGTGAGGTCGTACAGGCGCGACGTCGGATGCCTCACTGACTTGGTTCGCTGCACTATCGTGGCCGAAAGCATGGAGCAGCTGCTGCAGGTTCTTCATACGATCCGATTGCGATCGGTCATCGGCATCGCGCCAGTCAATCGGGACGAGGACTGCAAGCTGTCTGTGGATGCAGCCAGTCAATCCGCTAGCGAGAGCCTTCCGGCACAAGCTGGGAACCAAAGTTTCCTCTCACGCGCACAGCAGCTTGTCCTCAGCAGTCTCAGCAGCAGGAGCAGGAGAGAATCAGAGGGAGAGAAGCAGCTGGAGCTGATGAGGGGTGAGGAGCAGGAGCAGGAGGAAGGGGGCAAGAGCGAGAGGTTCTTTCGGATAACGCAGGTTAAGAATCGGTTTCACTCGGACAGCCATCACTTCAATCCTATGACTGGCTACCGCGACCTCTCCCTCAACCTCGAAGTCGGATGGACTTTCAGCCGAAACTCAGTCATCTTTTTGCCTGTCGAGGAGTGGGAGCAGGGAGCGGTCGATCGATACATCATCGAGGTTCAGGTAAGAGCCATGCTGGCCTTTGCTGCGATGACGGTACCTGCCAGATCCACTTCAAAGGTTTCTATGACATCATGAGCAAAGCAGGCTTCCATGACTTCTACTGCGAATGGAGAGATATCATGTCTCGCTAAACCCTCTGCCTTGCTGCCTTGTTCCTGTTCCTCTTGGTCTTGTGAGCGAATGGAAGCCAGCAGTAATAAGTTTTGAGTGTCGACTGGCTTGTTTGGATGATAAAACATGTCAATTTCTTCGATTGATCATTGGTAGGATGCAAGTTTCAAGCATAATGCTTGCGTGCTCCTCCTGTACACCGTGTCTTCTCGATCGATAGAGGTTGAGATACGATCAATATGCTTGACTTAAGATGGTGATTTTCCTCCCTGATGATTGCTGGGGTTCATCTGACCTTGTTTCTTGGTTTGAAATGTTGTTGAGATACTTCCAGGATGTAAGTTTTGCACATTGCATGCAGTTCAGTAAGCGACCTGTCGAGTATGTGCCATGACAAGCTTCATGAATGCTTTGAGTGCTGATGTACGAACGAACACATCCTGTCTACAACTAGGACGCAGACATCGCAAGAAGCAGCCTGAAGAGAGAAAGGAAAAGCAAATAAAGGAAGGAAGGGAACAACAAGAGAAGACCAAGGAAGCAAAGCAGCATAAAGAACAGGAAGAGGAGGTTTGCAAACAGGAAGACGAGCATTTGATCACTGCGAGAGGAAGGGGGAAAGGAGGGAGCGGAAGGAGAGTTGTAATCTTATAGCTCCCGATCGTACCAACATGTGTTGTTCTCAGCATTTTGATTGCTTTACCAAACGCATCGACGTAATAGTTCTTGTCGGTTTTTTTAGCACCTCAATCTGTGACAAGCGTCTCAATTACTTGTCCTCGTCCATATAATTTTTCTGCAGCTCTTCTCCAAGCCTCATGGTCTCCTGTATCTCGCTCTCACACAGATCTCCTGTATCTCGGTCTCGTAGAGCCATGTCGCTTCGCTGCTCAACATGTTGCTTGATCAGCCAGGACGTTCTCGTGTTGTTTGATCTCGGCTGCGAGCTCCATGAACCACCGCACAAGATGCCTGCCCCATGGAAGCCAATGACAAGACATGCAGGTTTAGGGCAGGCCCTGCCAGTCATGCAGCGAGCAAGATGAATACCAACGACACAAGGCGCACCATCACAGCACTACAAGGTCGTGCCAAGCGCCGTTCGAGGAGAAAACAAGTCCTCGAGATGGATAAGAAGGGGAAAAAGGTTGTGACCCATTGCTTCAAGGAGGAGATCTTTACCAGCTTGCTCAACACAGCCCTGACTTGCAAGATGTAGATGATTGTCACATCTTAGTATCATGTCAAGAAGTTCACGTTTTGAGCTCCTGCGGGTCCGCTCGAGATTCTTCCTGCAGGGCTGGACCCGGGACCTCGAGTCCGCCTCAGCACGAGTCTTAAAAATGAGCAGAGCTGACATTTTTAGGGCCGTGACGGTCACAGAGTCACGTTCAGTCACAAGCTTGCCATCCCTTCATCGCTATAAATGTACTAATAAGTGTTCACTGGTACTAATAAGTGTACCATCACTTCATCATCACTCATCACTCCCTGTAGTAAATAAGAAGTGGAGGAAGATGTTGAGTAAACCTTTCTCGTACAACATGAGATGACTAATAATTATCAGACGGTCGTAGGTGACCCCTCAGGCTAGGGGATCGTTTTTATAAAATTTAAAAGTCACTGACAGTCGTAGGACTGAAAACTTTCCTTTTCGATTTTCATTGCGACAAAGCATTCGCCATGGCAACGCAGCATCCTGCCGCTACAGGGCCAACCGTCCTCGTCCAAGCTCGCCCCCGTGACTCCGAGCGCCGCGATCATGTTCGCCTCGACCTCGCAACAGTCTCTTCCCTCTATCACCTCAGGCAGATCGAAGCTGCTCAGTTCTTGGTAAGCCTTTGGTTTCCTCATAATGTTTGCGAGATGATATGGGATTTGGGCTGACGGGGAGGCGGCAGGGCATCTCGCTGACGTCACTCAAGAGCGCATGCCGGAGACTAGGTGTAGAGCGATGGCCTTACCGGAGGGAGACAGCACAGGAAGCTGTAGAAGTTGTACCGGACAGAGACGATGGAGTAGGTCCAGCCTTCGAGGATGCTGGGGGGGTTGGACTGGAACCGCAGGAAGAAGGCGAAAATGGGGTGGAGGAAGGGAGCGAGATGGAAGGAGGATGGCTTGAGTGGTACATGTCTTTTCCCCTGGGAGGAACTGACGATGATAATGTTGAGAATAGCGGGCAGCAGATCTCTCTAGGAGCAAACCTGCACAGGAGCCAAGAAAGCCAGGGGGGAGAAGGGGAGGCATGTGTGATGGGAGCCATTCATCTATAGGTAGCGATCTGCCAAAGAGGCAATGGTCTGATAATGATGAATACTTCTGTCTGTCTATACGGCTGTTATAAAGACGCGCAGTTGAGCACTTGTCCTGTTGACTTGATGTGTGATAGCTTGTCCGATTTGTGCGACCGGACTCGATCATGAGTTCGAATGCATTACAGTCCGTCTCAATCAAATTTTGTAGATGCTTCCTTCCTTGTTACAAGAGATCTGTGCAAGATCTGAGTTCTAGCGCGATGATGCAAACGCGCAATCCAAGGTTCTGTGCTGCTTCCGGGGCAAAACCTAACAATTGTCATCGGCTGATCTGAAGCCGGTAAACCTGACAGTGTGATCGAAGTGAAGAATCTAAACAACGCAGTCAATGGGTAAAAATTCGTTGTTGCCTTTGGATGCAATTTAATAACATGTTACCGATCTAGTTTGAAAACTCGACTGCGTCTACCGTTTTGCGATGGATGCCCGGCCACGGTGTTGCCCCATTGCAGCTGAGGAACTTACTAGTTAGGATGGGGCCGGGCAGCTGCTGCAGTCTGTTACGTTGGAATCAACGGATGTGTTGCCCCATTGCAGCTGAGGAACGGAGTTAGGAAGGAGCAGCTGCCGCAGCTGCTCATGTCCCTGACTGAAACACGCTCACGCTCCTCGAGCGACATCTCTCGCCCTGCCTCAAGGATATGAAAAGACTCATGTTCGTTGCTGGGGGAATGGCCCCCTTAATTTGCTTCTCTTTGCAGAGGCCCAAGTTGACCTCAGTGTCTCAGATAATTGCCGACTAGTCACTTTGCTGACAGTCATACCGTGACCTTCACACAGTGTGACAGGCTCCGAGAATACCGTGACACTCGGATCCGGGACCTTCTCATCATGGCAGCCTGTGACCGGACTCGGTCCCGGCCGGCGGCCGGGCCGGGCCGGGCCCGGGGGCCCGGCCGCCCGGGCTGCCACTGACCGGCGTCGGACGGCCCGGTTGGACTCCGTGACTCGGGGGCCCGGGCGCGGCCCGGGGCGACCGTAACTTGGCTTTAATGGTCCGATCCCGAGTCCGATCGGCGAGTCGGACGACGGTGGACTCGACCCCGGCCCGGTCACGCCGCCGGGTCAGTCAGTGGGGCCACCCGCTGGTGGCCGAGCCTGTGACTGGCCCGGCGGCCCGTCACGGACCGGCCGCCGCCGGCCGCGGCCGCGCCGCCCGGGATCATGGCATATCATATCATAGCCCGGCTAGTAGTATGCCGCAGAAGGATTGCGACCCCGGGCCGGTACAACTGAGTAAGCCAGGCTCTGGTATCATGGTCATGTCACTGGCACGGGCCGCCGGGCCGGGCCCGGCCTCCGGGCCTGGCCGCGCCGGGCGCGCCGCCGGGGCTGGGCCAGCCTGATCGGACGGTTCCGACCGTGACTGAGTCATCAGTGCCACCGTTGCACAGACGGCCGTGCCGGGCAGCCGGCTCCGCCCGGCCCGGCAGACTACGCCCGGTCTTATCCAACATTCGGGCGTTTCAACTTCAGTTGAAAGTGGCTCACAGCCCGGCCGGGCTAGCCTTTAGACTCAGACGGCGGAGACTGCCGGATACTGAGTTCCGACTTGTGCAGTAACACAGGGATGGGCCGCGCTTCTTCATCCGATTATAGTTGTATAAACACACAGGGACAGCAAACATCCCTACGCCCGTCCCGGCAGAGTCCCTTCGAAAGTTCCATCATAGTACCATTAACCAATCTAAGAGTCCGACCTCCTGGCGCTTGCAGGTTGTACAAAGCAACCTGAGCGCGCTCACACCATCTAACATCCTCACGTGACGCTGCACTTAGTCTTGCGGCTTTTGGCTACTTTCGTATAAAGTGATGGCCAACGAAGACTTTCCTCCCGAATGGAGTGTCACCTTGAAACAGGATTACATAGCTGCAAAATCTGACAATCTCACTCACCAGCTCCGCTGCCTTTGCCGGTGATTTCTGAAATCGGAATCCTGTATGCTCCCTCGAGAGACAGAGCCGGAAATCTTCCATGCTCAGTGGTGTTGCTAATCGCAGATTAAGAGAATGTCCTGCAAGAAGTAAGCTGCCTGTTTGACCTACTGACACTCTCACCAGGAGGCAGGTCTTGTACAGAATCAACATCGGAAATGTCAAGCCTGAAAAACCGCCTATCCAAAATTCAGACAGCACTGCGAGATCATGTCGAGATTCAACCTCCCAGTCTCATGCAACTTGACTCCTTGCGGACCATAAGCCCCTGAATGGAACTCGATGGGGGCCAATCGGTAAAGTCTGTGTGCACTTGAGTCAGACACTCGAACAGGAAGCAAGGAAGAGTGGGTGCCTGTCTCTGAAGTCCATCCCAGTCTCCTCATACAGCTCTCGGGCAGCAGCAATCCTAAGTAACGAGTCATGAGCTAAGGCAGCGAGCGATGCTTCATCTTGTGCGCTCGCTGAGTACAGGCTAACATGCAGCACTGAACATGATTGACAAGCACACTCCTCTGTTAGCCATGTGTCCAAACCAGAAGAGCCATGTCAAAGGCCCTGTGGCTCTACTAATGGCTTGAAGCATCCACCAGCAAGCAAGCAAGCAAGCAAGCACCATCGTCACACCTGGATCCTTCATCGATGCCATACTGAGAAATTTCATGAGCATCCACATGACCCCCTGGCAGTTGGAAGTGTCGGCCTCCCTTACGCTTTTTGTTTGCCTCCAGTAGCAGGTAGCCATACTCGGAATGCTTTTGGGAAGTCAGAAGGAAGAAAAGCAACCCCATTACCAACCTTTGCAATGACAAATGCCCGGTATCCACTATCCCCCACCACCTTGATGAAATCGTGACCAACAACCTCTTAAGATCAAGACCTCACTCGGATCATCGCATCTGTTGACGGGGGTCTCTCGGGTGTTCCACTCTCATGCAACAAGCTTTCGTCCGTTTCGGACCTGTTTCGAGTGATCAACATTACAACCAACACGAAAATTCAATGGCATCGCTCACTTGTTTGCTTGAAAGCATTTGCAGCAGTTCCCCATTCCTGTCACGGTCAGTAAGTCTTAAAATGCTTCTTCTCCGCTTTTTACACTACCTTCCGACCAGCCTTGATGATTTGAACCCCGCAAGATCAATCAACCTTGGCAAAAGCTCTTGTTCTACAGGCAAATATCCTCAGCCTGGCTGGAATCATCAGTTAGAATCCTCGATTCTGATGTGCACCACTACTAGACTATTCAGCTGGGAGACTCAATCGAAGCCACGCAAGGCAGCTAGGATCACCAAGTTGAATTTAACTCACCCAATCCTAGCCCCATTTCCCCCCCCTCCCCCCCCTCCTGTTTCTTGTTGCCTCTTCCTTCGCATCTCAAATCGTTCTTTAACACTAAAACACCATGTCTCCTCTCTCCTCGCCAAGCGCTCCATCGATGCAATTATTTCATCTCTTCTCGATTTCCTTGCTCTCTCGCGCAGTCAAGCGCTTCCGATCCTTACCTCTCTCTCGCCCTGCTCTGCCCCTCCCTCTACTTCCAGCCTCCTCTGTCGACATCATGCAACCATTTCCCTCCTCCCCCCCCCTCCCCCCCCTCCCCCCCCCCCTCCCCCCCTCCCCCCCCAAAAATGTTCTCCCTTTCCTTCCCCTCCCTCTCTGCTTCTAGCGCATTTCCGCGGCCAAACTTTTCCCATTGCCTGTACGCTACCTACCCCCACCACCGTTCTCCACCTTTCGAATCCTGTTCATAACCCCTCATAAATGACCCCACCCTCAAAAAGCTTTTCAGTTTTGACCCCCCACCCCGTCTTTCTATGCTGACCACCGTCTCAGACCAATATTCTGGTACTAGGGGTCCCCAAATTTTGGGAACAATTACCCACCCCATTCCCTATGGAAGTACCCCACACTTTTTTTTTTATACGCCTCCTTGACTACCCTCGTTCGTTCCACCCCTGCCCCCACCCTTTCGCCCCACCCCCCATCCCCACCCTTCTATCCCCAATCCAAAGACCTACCCCACCCCTTGGTTTAAAGGGCGATGAGGGCTGAAGAAAGTACCCCTTACCTTCAGTACCCCTCATCGTTGCCTACCCCCACCCTCTTGAAGATACCACCCTACCACCACAAATATCTCAATTGTACTAGTTTCACCTCCACACGAACCCTCTTCAGTCCACTACCGGGTCAACCCTCTACCCCACCCACCCTCACGGACCCGTAAATAGCTTTGGAAATGGGGGTACAAGCTCTGGGGCAGGCCTGTTTATTCTGGAAGCGCCGCAACTTCGACTGCTGGCACTGCCGCTCCGGCGGCCCCGCGGGCGGGCCCGTCGCCGATGGTCCGGAACTTGACTCATTCAATGTGAAGGCCGCTCGCTGAGTCGGATCAGTGGCGGCGCACTGCGGCGCACTGGCGAGTCATTCAACATCTGAAAGCCGGAAGGGGGGTGGGGGGTCGGCTCACGCTCAGCCCGCATGCTGGCCGCCGGCGACCCGGACTCTCGGACGTCACTCACAGCGGCGGCTCGCCGGAGTCGGGACACGGCATCCGATCCGAGGCACCGTGTGAGGACTCCGGGCCGTAGCTCAAAGTCTCAAAGTCTCAAAGTCCCAAAGTCTCAAAGTCTCAAAGTCCCAAACGGTCTCAAAGTCTCAACGTCTCAAAGTCTCAAAGTCTCAACGTCTCAAAGTCTCAAAGTCTCAAAGTCCCAAAGTCTCAAAGTCTCAAAGTCTCAACGTCTCAAAGTCTCAAAGTCTCAACGTCTCAACGTCTCAAAGTCTCAAAGTCTCAAAGTCTCAAAGACGGTCTCAAAGTCTCAAAGTCTCAAAGTCTCAAAGTCTCAAAGTCTCAAGTTTGGGGTATGCTCCCTTCTGGAAGGGATCAAAAAATCTTTCCTCCCCCTCCACCCCACCCCCCTTTATCTGTTTCAATCAAGGTCGATTGAGGGGGTACACTGTTCTCCAAGTTCCCACTGAGAAATATCCGGTAGAGGTTGCCATGGTATCGTCAGCATCCACATTTTATATTGACGAAATGTCTCCGCAATAAAATTTCAATAAATATCAAAGGATTCCTCATTAAAATATTGCCTTTTGCAAAGAGCCTTGCTGTAAACTTCGGTTTAGTTTACTCCATTTTGTGAAAAGTGTGCAGGGCGGTGACCCCCTTCGGGAAATGCAACTGATGAGATACAAGGAGCGATCCCCCACTCTAGGACGAGGGGAGGTAGTGAAGGAGCAAACAAGTGCGAACAGAGCAGAGAGAAGAGGAACAGAGAGAAGAGGAACAGAGAGAAGAGGAACAGAGGAGCAGAGAGGTCAAGAGCAGAGAGAGGAGGAGCAGAGAGGAGGAGAGCAGGGAGCGCACTGAGAGCAGATAATTTAGAGAATGATCAGATTCAAGTTAAGAAAAGTACCGCATTGAGGTACATATCCGATGAGAATCAGAACAATTCCACTTCTGTCTCAAGAAGCTCCAAATGAACCTGTATGAGGATGACAAGACACCCTAGGAAGTAAAATGTAACGGAAAAGGCACTTTTGCTGAAGTTGTCAAGGAGAATGACAATCATCTCCCATGTGGAGCGGCGAAAGTTGAACTCATGTCATCAGTGGCTTGTTTGCGATGAGAAAGAAATGTCTGTTTTGTGCTCGAGGGTTTGCAGGAGGAAGGGCAAGTTGTGTTAGAAATGAAACAGGGTAGGAGAGTAACAGGGAAGGCAAAGGAGCGTTGTGGTTGAAGTTGACAACTTTCTTCCCTCAGATGGTCCTCGAAGACAGGTCCTACTCCACGCGTGCTGAAGACATCATCAATGCCGTCCAGGCTGTTGATGATGACCTGTCGAAGCTGGCTCTCGACGAGCTCCCAGACGACCAGGATGAGGAGGTGGAGGAGACTGAGACTGAGACTGAGACTGAAGTTGGAGGGAAGAAGCAACGAAGCTGGCTCGGGAGAGTGGGGAAAGGGATCTACAGGAGGAGTGTGAACCTCGGGAAAGCGGCGGGGATTTATCGGACAAGAGGCAGACGAGGAGGTGAAGGAGCTACAGGCGATGATCCAGTCATGCCGCTCGCCGCTGGCGTA
>NW_005434445.1:19966-21001 GCF_000315625.1 Guillardia theta CCMP2712
GGGAGGGGAGGGGAGGGGAGGGGAGGGGAGGGGAGGGGAAGGGGAAGGGGAGGATGAGGGGAGGGGAGGGGAGAGGGATCTAGGAAGCAAGTGGTTGAGGACGGTGGAATGCTGGCTCCTGACGTTGCTTCTGCTAGAATGAACCTTCCCAGCCATGGTTTGCGGGAGGTCTCGTTCAAGGACGGGACGACGATCGAGATCGGATTTCCTGACAACCGCATCAACAATCTCTTCTGGGGGGACATGCACCATGAAGTTCTTGGCTCTCAGCTCTTCGTCGATGCTCGCAACGGCCTGCGGGCGAGGTTGCAGTTCAGCCCGCCGGGGAGGAAGGGACTCCCCTCGGACTACTTCGAGGGCGTCATCGAGCGGTTCGACCCGGCCAAGCCCCGAGGAGGAGGGGCAGGTGGTGTCGACGATCGAGGGGTCGTGGGTTGGCTTCTGCGACTTTGACAAGGTGAGAGGAGTGGGTGTGAGGAGGAGAGGGGGGGAGGGGGCGGGGGGGGGAGGAGGGAGGATGGATGGCGAGGGGTTGGGGGGGATGGGGGACTAGGAGGGGAGAGGAGCAGAAGCGGAGGGGCGGGGAGAGGAAGGGAAGTGTGATGGAGAGAGGGCAGTAACGTGAGGAGCAGGTGAGGTATTGGGACTTCCGTACCTTCAGCAAGGCTACTTCCTCCTCACCTCCTGCTCTCCTCCCGTCGGACTCTCGGCTCCGCCCTGACCGCAATGCGCTCGTGGAGAAGAATATCAAGCTGGCGCAGGCCGAGAAGCTCCGGCTGGAGGAGGAGCAGCGGCAGCAGAGGAAGCTGCGTGAGCAGAAGAAGTGAAGTAGTCGGAGGAGGAGGAACCAAACTTGTGTGATAATATTATATGTTCGCTCGCTGTAGAATGTCTCTATAGAGTCTCATGCTCTCGCTAGCCTGCAAACGAACTTGCCGCAAGGACGCACGGGCGGCCTCGAGCGGGGAGGCGGAGGAGGAGGAGACGTCGTGGTAGCAACCGGGGAAGGAGGTAGACTCGTCGATCTGTAGCGAG
>NW_005434445.1:22427-23220 GCF_000315625.1 Guillardia theta CCMP2712
TTCTCCCTCCTTGCTTCCTCCTCTTCCTTTTGGTGATCCATCTTCATCATCTCCTCTTTCCCTGAGTCTACTCCTTCATTCCCCTCCCCGTCCTCCCCTTCGCCTCTTGTCGTGCTCTCACCTGCCACACGCTTTTGGCTTGCGAGTCGCAGATGCATCCGCCTCCTCTGCTTCTCCGCGTCCTCTTACACACGGGACAAGTGTCCTGCGAGACCGCGTGGTTACCTCTCGCTCCTGCTTCTTTTAATCATCCTCGTCCTCCTGCCCCTTCTCCTGCTCCTCTATTGCTTCTCCCTCTCCTCGTCTTTCCCACCCTCCTCCTCCTCCTCCTCTTCCTCTTCCTCTTCCTCCTCCTCTTCCTCTTCCTCCATCTTCTCTGGAGGACCTGAGAGAATCGACGAGGAGAAGACGAGGAATCTCTGTGCGCTGCCATCTGAGAAAGCATCGGGTCAAGCTCATCAGGGGAAAGAAAGAAGTGAAGAGAAGAGCGAAGGAAAGGGGACGAAGAGAGGAGGAGGAGGAGGAGGAGGAGGAGGAGGAGGTGCTGCTGGTAATGTGACGGAAGAGGAGGTGGTGGAGGTGGAGGTGGAGCAGCAGCAGCAGCAGCAGCATCCAGTACTTGTTGGAAGGGTTGGTGAGGAATTTCTTCGATGGTTGGCGTTGGGATGGCAGGCTGTAGATTAGAAACGTCAGCCAACTGGCACTGGGACACAACTTTTACCTCTTTGCCCTGCTCCTCGAAGACGCCCTCCTTGATTCTCTCCTCTTCTTGTTAGTGATCCCTGCCCTTGCC
>NW_005434445.1:23320-31861 GCF_000315625.1 Guillardia theta CCMP2712
GCTGCTGCTGCTGCTGCTGCCCCCTCTCCTCTTCCTGCTCCTGCTGCTCGAGCTCATTTAGGTCCAGATCCTCTTGGGCTGCACTATCAGCAACTTCTGTTGGCTCCTCCTCCTCCTTCCCCTCCATTGGGATCCTGTATGAGCGTCAGAACCATCTCATCCCCTCCGTGTCTCTTCCTGTAGAGCTCCATGCAAGTTTGCGGCTCCTCCTCCTCCTCCTCCTCCTCCTCCTCTCGCACTGCTGCTGGGGGAGTCTCCGATGCCTTGTGGGGAGTTTCGAGCGACCAGTCGAGAGCTCCTCTGAAAACAAATGAGGAGGAGGAAGGGAAGGGAGGGAGGAAACGAGAAGAGGACAGCGAAAGGGAGGGGAGGAAGAGGAGGAAGAGGAGGAAGAGGAAGAGGAAGAGGAAGAGGAAGAGGAAGAGGAAGAGGAGGGGAGCAGAGGATGAGGAGGTGGCAAAGGGACTTTACCCCATCGTCAGCACATGAGCAGATTCATGCTTGAGCGTGACCCACTGACCTGAAGGTTGCGTGAGAAAAGAGCGAAGAAAGAGCGCAAGGAGGAAGATAGAGAGGAAGAAGTGAGAGAGGAAGAAGTCAGAGGAATGAGGATATGATATGGTTGAAGCAAAGCAGTGGAGGAAGGAGAGGAGAGGAGGCGGAGGAGGGGGAGGAGAGGGAGGAGAGGAGGCGGAGGAGGGGGAGGAGAGGAGGCGGAGGCGGGGGAGGAGAGGAGGCGGAGGAGGCTGAAAGATGAAGAGGAGCGGTGAAGGGGCTGGAAGGAAGGAGCTGGTGTATAAGAAGGATCATGACAGCGCAAGGAGAAAGGGGAGGACGAGAGGAGGAGGAGAGGGGCAGGTCAGGTGGTAGTACCATCCTCGGCCTTGATCTGAACTTGTGAGCAAGCGCGCAGGAAAGTTCCTTCCATGATGCAGCGGACAAGAACTGCCCTAATCTCTTCAACCTCCTCCCTCCCCCTCCAAGAAGGATGGTGGAGCCGAAGGAAGGAGCAGGTCTCCGGTAGCCGGGGAGCCTCGTACATCATCTACCGCCACTCACATCCTCCCCTCCTTGCTCACTTCGCCTCACCTTCATCTCCTTCCCCGCCGTCCCCGCACATGCCGCCAGCTCGTCCTCCATCTGCTCCTGCAGCCCCACTGCCTCCTCCTTCCCTCCTCCCTGCCACTCCGTCAAACAAAACGCCAGAAGAAGCGAGTCCCACCAGCTTGAGGACAAGAATCTTGCCTGCCGGCGACAACACCTCCTCCCCCCTCCTTCCCCTTCCCCCTCCCTCGTCCTCTTCTTCCTCCTGGGATATGCCAGGAAGCAGCCTGTCCTGATCGGGAGGACGAGGAGCAACACGATCAAGTCGGCGCTGCCCATCTGAAGGTGAAAGTCAGGACCATTGACAGGAGCAGGAGCAGGAGCAGGAGCAGGAGCAGGAGCAGGAGCAGGAGCAGGAGCAGGAGCAGGAGCAGGAGCAAGATATTGCATGGGGGGGGGTTAGGTCGGGGAGGAGATATCTCTGTACCTCGGCGAGAGGAGAAGAGGATGCGATGGGGGTTGAGTTCTCGAGAGGAGGAGACGTTGCGGTCCTCCGAGTCCAGCTCAGACAGCAGGGTGTCCTCTTGCACGCTGGAGGAGACGAGCTGGGGAGAGGAGGGGCGGGGAGGTAGCTCCTCCCCCTCCTTCTCCTCTTCACGCTCCTCCTCCTTGGTCTTGGTGCCTTCCGGTTGAGAAGGAGCAGCAGGGGCGGCAGTTGGAGAGTCTTGGGACCTTTGAGAGGGAGGGGGAGGTGAGAGGCGCAAGGGGGGGAGGAGGGACGGCAGGAGACAGGACGAGAAGGAGGAAGGGAGTGGAAGTGGCAGAAAGAAAGAGGAAGAAGGAAACGGTGAGGTAAGGACGAGGAATTAGAGTGAGGAAGCAGAGGGGGGGGGCAGGAAGGAAAAGGAGGAGAAGATTGTGGAGGAAGAAGAAGATGGAGGGAGGAGGTGGAGGGGTGGGAGAAGGCAGGAGGAGGCAGGAAGACCAGGAGGAGAAGGAGGAGGAGGAGGAGCTTACCGGAGCTCGTGAAGGTCCATTGCAAGGTTGAGGACGGTGTCGACAGACTGACTGAGAAGGGAGCGGACGGACGTGAGGCCTCCGGCTGTGACGTCGCGAGTGAGGATGCGATCGAACCTGTTCTTGCGATCTCCTCCTCGTCCTCCTCCTCCTTCACCCCGTGCCTCGTCTCCTGTGGGTCTGATCTGGGGCACTTGCGCCTCCTCTGAGTTCCCGTCCACATCCTCCATTCTTCCCTTCATCTTCTCGTTCATCTTCTCCCTCACTCCCCGCGCACATCCTCCTCCTCCTCCTCCTCCCTCGTCCATCCCCAGTTCAGCTAACACCAGGCTCAACGAGTCCTCGGCCCCAGCTCCTCCCCTGCTGGTGCGGGAGGGCTCGTCGCTCTCGAGCATGCGATCGAGCTCAAACCTCCTCCTCCTTGCTATCAGCGGAGGATCCTGGGCCTCCACCGCCTCCTTGAGATAGACGTTCCTTGCCAGCTGCTTCTTCATGCAGGACGCCTCCTCCTCCTTCTCGACCGCACGCCTGAAATGCGGAGAACCTGAAACAAGGACATACAGGAGGAGGAGAAGTCAGAAGGGGAGGGAGGGGGGAGAGAAGTCAGGAGGAGGAGGAGGAGGAGGTGGTGGTGGTGGTGGTGGTGGTGGTGCAGCAGCAGCAGGGAGAGGGGGATATGGTGTGCAGGAAGGAGAAGCTTGAGCGGGAGAGACATCAAGGGATGGCACTGACCCTGAAGGAGGAGGACGCAAACACACATGCCCATGTGCGCGACGTAACTGCCCACGAGGAGCCAGTTCGCCACCCGGCTCCTCGTTCCCTCCGTCCACACGCTGTCGCTGCACATCGAGGCCGTCGCTGCACATCGTAGAGCACAGGAGGCGACAACGAAGAAGAGGAGGACAGAGGAGGAAGAGGAGGAGAAGCTCCAGTGGATGGAGAGGAGGAGGAGGAGGAGGAGGCTGGTGAGGAACGTGTCTATCGCTCCCCAGGGATCGATGAATCCTCCTCCTCCGCACACCAGCTCTCGGTAGCCCACCATCATCCTCCTATGAAGCCCCTCCCTCCTCAGCACGCTGCAGACCTGGAGGTTCGACAGGCAGGTGACAGCGGCGCAGAAGAAGAGGAGGCAGCGTGCCCATCTCGCCAGCGTCTCCAGCTCAGCGACCCAGCCAGCATGGCAGATCTTGCGAGAGCGGAGGAAGGAGGCAGCAAGCTGAGCAAAGAGGACGGGCGTCAGGACGCCCTCTACCACCCTCCCCCCCCACAGCAGCAGCGCCTCGTAACGGAACCCCGCAGCTGCGTCCCCCACTGACAGCCCTTCCATGCAGGCATGAGCGACGGCGAGGAAGAGAAACAGAAGGCAGAGGACGAGGAGGACGAGACGGACGAGTCGCGCTGCTCCTGCCTGGCTCTCCATGTTCAGATGCTTCTCCTCCTCCCCTCGGCGCGTGTACACCACGGTCTGCACGCCATCCAGCTGCTCCTGCAGGCAGTCAGCCGCCAGCGTCTGCTTCTCGTGCAGGTAGGAACACAGCCGGCGCATGCGGTCCTTCTGATCCGCAAAGCTCTGCTCCAGCCTCCTCACGCTCTCCTCCTGGTCCTTGAGCACAAGCTCGTGCGACAGAATGGTCTCGCCCCTGCGCTACGTCAGCCGACGAGACGGCAGCCCTCGCACCTACATCAAGAGCTCCTTCTCCACGCATTCCTTGAGCGCTTTGATGAGCGAGACGAGCTTCTCACTCCCTCCTCCCTCCCCGCTCGTCATTGCTGCTTCTCTTCCATCAACAAGGCCTGACACAACGGTCGGATCAGCAGGAGCAGCGGCAGCAGGATCAGCAGAAGCAGCAGCCTTCAGCATTTAGTATGTTGTTTGACGCCTCCTGTTCAACAAGAGTTGTTCTCTGGTCCTCTTTCCATCGTTATCATTCCATCTTCCCTCCTTTCATCGTTGCACGACCCTTCTTCGACACCAGTACCCTCTCACCCCTCCAGTGACTCTCAACCCTTATAGCCGACTGGTCTTGCCCGGTCTCACCCTGCCATCTTCAGTCTCATCTTATCCTACATGGTCTATCCTCTCCTGTCTAACCTTGCCCGTTTCCTCTCCTCTCCTCTCCTCTCCTCGCTCCTCTCTCCTCTCTCCTCTCTACCGTCCTCCTCATTCCTCGTCAGTCTTTTTTGTTCCCTTTGACACCAAATTAGACCCACACATTTCACTCAACTCCTCCTCTCAGTCACGTGACCGTGACCCGGCGGCCGGGCCCGGCGGTCAGGCCTGAGCGGCGGCTCAGTCACTAGTGCCGGACTGGGTCACTTCCGAAGTTCCCCGGCCCGGGCCGAGCCTCAGTCGGACGGTGGTGGAGACTTGAAGGTTGAAAGTGCGGAAGTCGCGGGGCACAGTGAGGTGACTGAGATGACACGAATGTTTCATTCCGATACCTCCAGCTCCTCTCTTCTAACAGCTCCCAGCTCGCTCCCAAGAGCGAGGCCCTGGGCCGCAGAATTGGAGTCAGCAGCGGCTGTGCAGGCTCTTTAGCTCAGCTGCTCCGGGGCAGCTCTGCGGAGATGGAGGCTAGAGGGCCTGCGAAGAGGACTTCCTTCCTGTTGAAAAGCAAGTCAGGCAGAGTCGAGCTGGGTCACCAGCTGGGCTACGACTGACCCATCCTTGTCATAGCAGGAGGCCAAGAGAGTGTACGAGCCCGCCTCGAGGAAACAGATTCCCAGCTGCTCCACGTGTCAACCTTGTAACGGAGCAAATTCGCGATCACCTGGTGGACAGCAGCTGGACTTGTGTCCCCGTTCGCCTTCAATGTACAGGAGAGTGCTCCGGCGACGAGGACACCATCCTGTCGTCGAGTCAGAGCAGGAGGAGGAGGAGGAGGAGGAGGAGGATGGGTAGAGGACGGGAAGAAATCACAAGGAGGAGAAGGCGTGCAGCAGCAGCAACGGAGGAAAGGATGGAAGCGGGGGAGGGAGGGGAGGAGAGATTTCACGAGGGTGAGGAGGAGAGGGCGGGGAGGGTGCAAGGAGAGAAGAGGAGCACACACAGGAGGGTCATGGAGACGGGCGAGGGACGAGGAGTCGCTCCATCCTCCGCGACGGATCTCAATCTGTTGGAGGCGTCAGGGAGCGAGACGGAACGAGCGTCAGCTTGCCATGAGGTGCAGAGGAGGGGAGGAGGACAAGAAGGAGAAGAGCGAGATCGAGCAGGTGTAGAAGTTCCCTGTACAGAGTCAAAACAACGAAGCCCTCCTCCTCTTCTTCAGCCCTCTTTCCTCCTCCCCTGCTCTCCCCAGTCCTCCTCCTCCTCCGCCTCCTCCTGGGCTCTCCTCTCACCGGTCACCAAACTGAACGCCGTCTCCCGTTCAGGAGCAGCAACGCCAGAGGAAGCAGCGGTCTCAGACGCGAAGGAGGCATGGAACCAGACCTTGCTGCCACGTCAGCAGCTGGTAGACAGGCGCGTCCCTCGGCACCTTGGCGGGTCTCAAGCAACTGACGTCGGCAGCCTCCAGCTGCATGCCGAGCAGGTTGACAAGTCCGTGACGAGACCCCGACGAGCTCCAGCTGATTCTCAGGTGGGAGAATAGAACGTCCCTCATCCTGCTGCCCGTCACCGCACCTCGGCTCAAGTTCGCGGGCCTTCGAACCTGTCCAGCTGTCGCCGAGCTGCTGCTCTCTTCTTCTCCTCCTCAGTTAGCGCCTGTCCACCGGGTCACTCCTCCCCTTCGCTAGCTCTCAACTCTCACCCGCTGCCCCAATGGCGGGACGTCGTCCTTGCCCGCCTCCTCCACAGACGGTCAGGAGGGTCAGAGGGACCAGGGGAGTCACCTCAGCTGGAGTCTCGAACTTCTTGATGAGCAGCGCGACTCTTTTGACCGAGCGCGGGAGCAGGGAGAACGTCTTGCTGCTTGCGCCGTCCGCGTCTCCGCCGAAGGAGACGCACTGCCAGCAGGTAAGAGGAAGTCGAGAGGACGAGAGAGCAGCTCCGGACCAGCTGAGGCAGGACGGTGACGAGGAGGGACAGGAGTAGGTTGGAGTGGTTGACGACGTCCAGCTTCAGCAGAGCTGCTTGACAGCCTTGCTGCTCGAGACTCGCCTGCCAACTCCGCGTGACCCGAGGAAGCTGACGGGGTCAGAGGAACCTCGACGAGGCAGGTCGTGAAGGCAGGGGGTGGCAGGTTGATGCTTGAAGCGACAAACCTGAGCAACGAGAGAGGGGATGAGTTAAAACACACAAAGAAGTAAGAGCAGTAGCAGAGGCAAGGGCAAGGGCAGAAGCTAGGCATCAGCAAGGGCAGCAGGAGAAGGAGGCAGGAGGAGGAGGAGGAGGACAAGGAGGACAAGGAGGACAAGGAGGGCTGACATACCGGGGAATGACATCGCTCAGCTTGTGATGCTCGTCAAGAGGTTCGTCGGCTCTCGAGCAAGCCTCCATTATCATCGTCTTCTCCTCCAGATGCGCGTCAGCTGCCCAACATTCGCGAATCCGAGCGTTGGAAATTTCAACGGAAGGCTCGACTGCCCTCGTAGTCTGAAGAAGCATGTCAATAGATCCCCTGCCTCCTCCCTGCCTCTTCCCCTCCCCTCTTCTCCCCTCTCCGCCTCCCCTCTCCCTCTCCCTCTCCCCTTCCCTCTCCCTCTCCCCTCCCCTCTCCCTCTTCTCTCCTCTCCCTCTTCTCTCCTCTCCCTTCCCTCTCGTTTCCCCACGTCTTCTCCTGCTCTTTCCCTTCCCTCCTCTCCCCGATACCAACGACGTCTCACCTTCCATACCAGCCTCCTCCAGAAGCTTCGCTCTCTCTTCCGTGCGTACAGAATCTGGACCTCTACCTCCTGCTCCTCTCCTCCGGCGTTGCCTTCCTCCTCCAGCCTCGAGAACGCGTTCGACGAGCGTCGTCCTCCTCTCCCAGGGGCCTCAGCGGAAGCCCAGTAGTCGATTCTTACTGCCTTCCCTAGCACACGCCTTGAGATTTCAAGCAGACAAGCGAAGTAGAGGAGGGAGTTTGATAGCGAGCATCTCCAGCAAAAGGAGGAAGACCACAAGTGTGAGGGGGAGAAGGAGAAGAGAGTAGGGAGGAGGGAGGCGGGAGGGGGGAGTAGGGATGGGGAGGAAGTTTGGGATCTACCTCGATTCAGCGGCAGCGAGGCTTTCAGCGCCTCCTCGTTCACTCGCAGCCCCTTTGTGTTCACCTGGAGGGATGCTCACTTGCTCCCTCTCCGAGCTCCTCTCCAGCTCCCTACCTCCAATACTTCCACGGGTGCCCCCCCGACGTTCTCGAGGAAGAGGACGCCCGTGGTTACTTCGCCTGCTAGCGCGACCCCTTGCATGCTGCAGGTTAGACAGGAAGGAGAGGGAGGGGAGGAGGGAGGAAGAGGGAAGATAAAGGAAGGGGAAGGGAGCAGGTGGAGATAGGAGGCGAGGAGGAAGGAGAACATGAGAGGAGGGGAGTAGAGGAGGGAGGGGAGGGAGAGGACAACACCTGACAGGTCAGGGCCGGAGATGTGGAGCTGTGGAAGTTGCTGGATGACGGCAAACGCGATCCCAGCTGATGAAACTCAAAGTGAGATGCAGACAAGCCTCTGTCCCTCCGCTCCTTTCCTTGCTGCACCTCCCCTCCTCTCCCCTCTCCCTCCCTCCTGTCCTTTTCCTCCCCTCCCCTTTCGCTTTTCCCTCCTCTCCTCTCCCCTCCCTCCCCTTTCTTCTCTCCCTCTCCCTCCCTCCTCTTCCGTCCTCTCCTCTCCTTCTCCCTCACGGACCTTCAGGCGTCTTTCTGCCTCTTTCGCTTCGCTCAGACAGCAGCGGCACCTGCGTCACGACATTCCAGACGCGAAACTTGAGGGCGTCGATGCAGCACTCGACGAGCTGCTCCTCCTCCTTCCCGCACGTCAGCATCCTTGACAAGTGTGGCAGCTCCTACCTCCTCTCCTCTGCTCGCCGATCCCTCTCCCTCCCTCTTCCCCTCCTCCTCCTCAGCCACTGCATCGGTATCAAGGACTGGATCGGAGCAGAGCAGCTCCGACTACCAGGGATGACGGACGCGTAGACAACCTTCCTCCTTGCTGCGTCTCCAGCATCGTGCGGGCCAAGCTCTACCCCAGCTCGGCCCGGTCAGACTCATCACGACACAAGGGAGGGACTGACCTACTACCATCGGCGCCACCTGCAGCTGCACCCCGCGACAAACGGCACCCAGCACCTGCAGGGGAGGGTGACCGGGAGAAGTCTGAGCACGCGCAGGTAGGAGGGGGGATGAAGTACGGGGCTGGGGGAGAGGATAGGAGGAGGGTAGGAGAGGAGGGTAAGAGTTGAAAGGGAGGTAGGAGCACCAGAAGAACTTTGTGGGGCCGGGGGGCGGAGGTGGGAGGGAGGGGGGGGGGGGGGGAGGAGGGAGGAGGGAGGAGGGAGGAGGGGGTAAGGAAGGAGGGGAGGGGGAGGGAAGGACGACGAAGGAGGGAGGACGGAGGGATACGACCGCGGAC
>NW_005434445.1:33021-43021 GCF_000315625.1 Guillardia theta CCMP2712
AGTCTCCAGCTCCTCCACGTCCATCTATCGATCATCCCAACATCACCAATGAGGAGGAGGAGGAGGAGGAGGAGGAGGAGGAGGAGGAGGAGGAGGAGGAGGAGGAGGAGGAGGAGGAGGAGGAGGAGGAGGAGGAGGGAACTTACGACGCAGAAGGGAGCAGCGATGAGTAGGGAGTCGAGGGCGAGGTGCCAGGAGTTGCTCGCCGAATGGCAGTGAGAAATCTTCCAGACGAAGTAGGAGAACTTGCGGTAGCACTGCATGTCGAATGCAAGCAGCGCCATGCAACCGAGGACCGCGATCTGAGGTGACGATAAGAAGTGACGAGAGGAGGAGGATCGATGAGCAGTGGGAAGGAGGGAGAGAAACGGACCTGATGGGGGAAAGAGGAGGGGGGGGGGCAGTACGAAACGTGGTTCGGGGAGATGGGGGGAGGGGGAGAAAAAGGAGGAGGAGAAAGATAAAAATACTTGATCTGGAATCTGTAGGTTCCCGAGGATACCTTCCACTCTTGAAAGGATCTGAATTCGCTCCTGTTAGTTGCTCTTGCATGTTTTGAGCAGAAGCAAGTAAGCAAGTAATGAGATGTGATAGGGGACCAATTGAGGAGTTGGCAGGGGGAGGAGGGGGTGTGCGAGGGTGCTGTGGTAGTGAACGAGAGCATCTACCGCAAAAACTTCACTTCGGCCTCCCCAAGGTAGAACTCGAGGGCACGTTGCCTCGGGGGCCTCGTCAAGTTCGCTGAAGGAGTCGGAGTCGAGCCCGTCCAAAGTCCTCCCGCACGCGACGTAGTGAGCAAAGCGGAGCAGCGCCTGGCACTGCAGATAGTATGCCCTCCTCTTCTCGTACAGGGACGCTGCCTCCAGCAGCATGTCACCTACCTCATCCCCCCCCTGCAAGCAGCCACAGGGTCAGCAGCAGCTCACGACAGTAAGAGGAGGAGTACATCTTCTCTCTCCCTATCCGTGCCCGACATTCTCCCCAGGTTCCCGCTGGACACCGAGGACACGCCGACGCTCGGCACAGCCTTTGGGTCGCTGCCGTTGAACAGGCTCCCATGCCGCGGCCGGCCATGCATGGAGGGAAAGGAAGTGCTCAAGCCTGCGAAGCCTTCCAGCGCTGCTGCCTGCGAAAGGAGGGGGGGGGGGGGGGGGGCAAAAAATAGGAGGGAAAAAAAAAAAGAAGGACCTGCCCCAGTAGGTCCCCCCTGCTCCTGGAAAGCTCGATGGCATGAAAGTATCGGATCGCCGCGTCTCTGTTGCAGCCCGCCAGGAAGCTCAGGTCCGCTTGCCGCTTGCAGACTCGTCCCGGCCCCCTCTTCTGCATCACCTTCTTATCCCGAGCATCCCCTCCATCGTTTGGGGTGATGAGCCACGGCAGCTGGGCTTCTGCTGACACCACTCGCTGCTCCAGCCCGTGCAGCAGCTCGGATCCTACCGTGCGCAATACCTCCATGATGCCTTGCGGTACCTCCCTCTCCTTGCCTTCACCATCGAACTCCTCGTCGTTGACAAAGTGCAGCGTCTTCCCCACCAGCCCTCCAGCTAGGATCTCACGGTGTTCCCCGGGCTCGATGGCGATGCAGTGGACGCTGATGGCTCCCCGCCAGACGTGGCTGCTCTGCACGTCATGGAGGAACGACTCCCATGCTGACAGGAAGTCGTCTGCCTCGGGACAGTAGCAGATCCCGACGACTGCCAGCACCTGCCTGCTGGCTTGCAGCGAGTCCCAGGGGCTGTTGGAGTAGCCCACGTCCACGAACAGGATCCGGAGCTGCCCGTAGTCTGCGAGGCCCTCGCTGAAGGGGAACGCGTGCGACGAGGCTGACGAGACCTCCGTCCGGTCAACCACCCGCACATCGATGCTCCTCACGTCAGTCAGGACCCTCGCGTACCTCTCGAAGCGCTCAGGAGAGATTCTGCCAACGGGCATGAGCGCGACGCGGACCTGGTTGCCATCCAGCACATGCAGCGACCGCGCGCCCTCTGCTGCTGACATGCTGCTCTGCTCCTCGTTGCGACCCCTACATCGTCGCCATCCCTCGGCAGCGCATGCCGTCAATCATCTCCGCCCACACCGAGCCTTCTCCTGTTCTGCAACTTGTCCCGTCATGGCCTGTGGCTTGACACCATCAAGTCAGATGCGGCAAACACACCCGACAAGAGAGCTTCCTTCACATGCTGACAGAACCACACACCACACGTCTTTTCTCGCTCATTTCACTTCGCGCTGTCGCTACGTTGCTGAGGCATGCAGATCGTTGTCGAGGTTTTCCTGTGTTGATCACTCCATGGTTTCTACCTCTCCCCTTCTCTACCCTCTCACCCATCCTTTCATCGTAAAACTGCGTCTGACAGCATGCCTCCACCCAACATCTTTATCGCTTTCATGCTGCTGTTTCTCATTTCTCATGTTCACCTCCCTTGCTCTCATCATATCTCACCCCAGCTGTCCTTCAGTTCACTCATGTCCTCTCCTGGTTTCTCCCCCTCGCTTCCTCGCTTCTCCTTCTTTGTCTTCTTCTGGTTCTGGTTCTGATTCTTTGTCTCCTCCTCCCCACCCACCCCCCGTCTCCTCCTCCTCCTCCTCCTCCTCCTCCCTCTTCCTCCCTTTCCCCTCCTCCTGCAGTCGCAACCAACACAGCCCGCCTCACCATCCGTCAGCCACGGCACGGTTGCGTAAAGGCACGGTTCAAGTGCCGCGGCCCGGCCCGCCACCCCGCGCCGGGCTGCCGATCGGACCGTATCGGACAGTGCCCGTGGACTCAGCCTACTCCGAAAGTTGCCAGTGCCAGTGCCACCGCGGGCCGCCACCGTGTGACGCACCGTCTCGTACTGATCTTTAGCTTAACTTTGAGTCAAAGTCTGAGCCTGTCACACAGGCGGGGGGCCCTGGTTCAGCGAGCTCGGCCCGGCCTGTGACAGTGCCAGGCACCGGGACGGTGCCGGTGGCCCCTGAGTCCGTCCCTGCCGTCCGAGTTCGAACTGAACTTCGGAACTCAAGTTGTGACTTGTTCAATTGATGCCGCGGGCAGTGCCGCCCTGGACCAGGTAGTCCCAGACCCTCAGTGATTCCGCCCGGCGGGAACCCGCCACCGTCCGGCGCCAGCCGGGCCCCGGGGTCCACCCGCCGGGCCCGGTCAGCCCGATCGGACCGATGGGACTGAAATTGATGCCGGGCCAGCTGGGAATCCTTCACAAGAACCCTCGGTGTGAAGGACCACAGAAAAAGTAACCCCCACCCCCTTTTGATCAACAAACACTGCAATCCCTGGTCAATTTCCACAAGTACCCCCCATTCCTAATGATATTCGTTGGTAAAGTACCCTGCTTTCCTCCTCATCAGACGTACTATGTACTACCCCCTACTGTCAGTACCCCTTACAAATCACTACCCACCCATGGAACACAGCCGTACGGTTTCATGGCAGACTCTAGCGAAAGCTATGGATGGGGAGGCCCGAGAAAGGAGGAAGAAAGGGAGGAGGAGGAGGAGGAGGGAGGAAAGGAGGGAGAGGAGAGAGGAGGGAAAGTGAAGTGAGAGGAAGACGAGAGAGAGGGAAAGAGGTGTATCGGCAGGGAGGGGGGATGCTTCGGAAGGATCCATAAAGTGGGGGAAAGGGACGAGCGAAGGAGCAACGAGGAGTGGTAGGTGAAGGCAAGGAGCACAAGAGAGCAGTATATGATGAAGGAGGAGAGAAGGAACAAGGAAAGAAACAAGAAAAGATCAAGTGCGGGGGCAGCCAGTTCATTAGACTTTGAGTTTGAGACAAAGTATGAAGCCATGACTCTGATAGAGGATTTGGAGGATTCGAGTCTTAGGGTTCCGGTAGGTATATAGGATTCTGCCATGTACGTTCACAACGTCAGATATTCGTGTACCTGTCGTTGCCTGAGAAAACTTGACGTGGATAGACGAAATGAACTGATGAGGTTCGAGGTGACATGTGATGGTTCCGCAACTCCGCATTCATCTGACATCTGACAACACCTTGAAGGAGCATGACGTTGCTGTTTGTTGCAGATGTCCATATCAAAGGTGACTGGAATCCTCTTGAGCCTGGGCATCAACGACGAGCTGAACGCGCTCTTCGATAGCCTGAGCTCGGAGGACTCTTTCTTGCGCAGACAAGATGAGGTCCTAGAACGCATCTCCCTGCAAGACCAGAACGAATACAGCATCTGGTCCGACTCAATCTTCCTGCCCTTGCTGTTTGCTAGCCTTGCACAGTCTACACGCCCATGTGACGTGCTGGAGTGCGTCCAAAACTGTCAAGCGAAGCATGCGGCAGAGTGGGGAAACAAAAAGGCAACAGGAAGGTACCTGATAGAGCAGTACCGAAAGTCAAATCAGGCACCCAAGGCCTTTGCGCAGCACTTCCCTATCGAAAGATCTTTGGAAGCTGCCAAGACCTGGATCCAGGGCTCGCTGAACAGCTCTGAGCGATGTTTGTCCACGTGGAGCAAGCTCAACGCAAGCCCAGACGTGTACTTCATGGACCTCTCGGTCGGTGACGTGCAGGAACAAGAAATGTTCAAGCTGTTGGCGGGGCCTGACGGGAGCTGGATTCGGGTGGTTCGCATCAACGAGGGCAAGGATGACCAGGACCGCACGCTGGGGTTGCTGGTGCTGCTGTCAGCCCCGGAGGAGATCAAGCTCCTGATGGAAAAGTCGGATGAGCTGGAGAAGGAGATCATGGAGCAGGACTGCTCTGAGCGCCCCGCAAGGATTGAGCTACGAGGAAGGGGAGGGTGCAATCGGTACAGAACAGCAATCGAGATCGAGATCGTGGATCTGAGTGACCTGACGGAACAGGAGTTCCTGGATGAGGTCAGGAAGGCATTTCGATGCAACACGCGGACTAGCCCTGTTGGAATTCAGCTGGACAAGATCGAAAAGATCCAACTGGTGGAGGTTGACATACCTGGGGTGACGGAAGGGGAGCCGATTGGGGACGACTACTTCGAAAAGATAGTGCGACTGTACAGAAAAGCTGAGAGCGGCAGCAGGGAGCAAGGGAGCCAACTGCTGTTGAAGTTCGAGGTCTGGGCGACCAAGGTTGCATCGGGCGAGGAGAGCGAGGAGAACGAGGAGGCTGAAGCAGAGGAGGTTCAGGAGATCGACCCGCTGGGGGTGGTGCATCCCGAGCAAAGAGCAGTGGCTCGCAGGATCCTTGGGAGGCTCAAGTATGTTTTGGAAGGGAGGGGGTATGAGCTATCTCAGTTCAAGAAGCTTGACTTTGCCGTCTTGCTGCCCAACTTCGTGTCGTTGAAGCAGCAGACGGAGGCTCGCATGCAGGCGACCTTGTACCCCAACATGGACGTAGACGTAGACAAGAAGGTGGTCCCGCTGCAGGCGAACCCAGTGATGTCGCTCAAGAAGAAAATCCTGAAGCTCGACAGCAGCACGCTCTTCGTCCTCATCTCCGACGAGTCTCACTGGGCGCTGAACAAGGACAGCCCACAGGACCTCATCGTGAACGATCCAGACCTCGTCAAGAAGGCCAACTTCGTCGTCCTCCAGGTCAGCGCGACGCCTTTCGCCAACCTGACCCACCACAGCCGGATACCCGAGCTGTACGTCCGCTTCAAGGACGACGATCCTCACAGTGATGTCGTGGGCACCTTCAACTACTCTCAGGACATGCGACAGCGGACTGACTTGCAGGAGCTGCACGTTGTCAAGTGGAACCTGAGCTCGCAGCCCAGCCGGTCGACCTACTTCAGGCTCGAAGACTTTCTGCGCACCATGCCGTCGCCCACGCTGCTTCACTGCATCCTGGAGCAGGAGCAGGAGCAGGAGCAAAAGCAGCACCGGAGCAGTCGGGCCCGGCGAAACCTGATCAGAGGGGACGATGCTCTGTGCAGCCTGATGCCCAGCAGCAGCCAGAAGCGGAAGAAGGACGACCCAGTGCGTGAAGACTACTGGATCGTCGACTTCCTCTTCTCCATGCTCTACTTCCATCACATCCGATGGGACAGGGAAGCCAAGAGCCTCAAGCCGCTTCCCGGGGACAAAGACGACCTTCGGGAGGAAGTGGCTTCTTTCAACGAGAACGGCCTCGAGAAGGAGTTCCTGCGGTTGGCGGTGCAGGGGAACAACCCAAGGCTGATGATGGTAGCAATGGAGTACTTGAAAGCAGTTGAGAAGGAGCTGGAGGCCGATGACGATGAGTTGTTCAAGTCAGCGTTCGTGTTGAAGCTCAAGGCGGAGATGACAGAGATGAGAGGATCGAGCAGCAGGCAGGAGGAGGAGGAGGAGGAGGAGGAGGAGGAGGAGGAGGAGAGGCGCTTCTGCGGATTCAACGAGACGGATCGCATGCTAAAAGACCTGCTCTCGAGCAAGAAGATCGATGGCGGGCTCTACGGACACATGAAAGTCGTCAGGATGTACAACATCAACTTCGCCGACATGGTCTACGATGCCCTGAAGCTCTACCGCGATCACTTCTTCGATCAGTCCCCACCTCCCTTCGCCATAATCAAGGACTACGGCGGCTCTCCACTCATCGAGTGCATCGAAGATGCTTTCCGCAAGCAGCCGCTGGTGTACAAGAGGGGGAAACCTCCCCAAACGCTCAACTCGATCATTCAGAAGATGCGATCCAAGAACGCAAGTCAGCGGCGGCGGAACAACAGCGGGGAGTACATCCAGTACAAGGATCTGGCAGGCCTGCCTTGCATCCTCCTCCTGATCGAGAAGGGCAGGATGGGCGACACGTTCCCCCAGTCCTTCAACTGTCTTGACATGAGGATCAGGTCCTCGGAGAACACGACGACGTTGATCCAGGTGAGAGAGTGTTGAGTGGTAGAGAGTTGTCAGTGTGTATTGTACAGTCACAAACATCGCATGCTTGATGGAGATGATGCAAATGTTGATGATGGTTGAGGTACCTGGCTCCACAGTGACGTTGGAATACACATGTTCAGTATCAAGATATGCGTATACTGATTGGACGCATGTACACTATTGAGAAACATGTGATGTAAGCAGGCACACTTGTACAACAAGGATTCTGTTCTGATAGTCATGCTGCATGCCATTCCATATGACATGTTTGTTGTTGCATGCTTTATACCTGATGGATATCATCTTGACCCAGCTTTTCACCTCCCTGATCAATCTCGCAGGAGCTCGGACGACTTAGCAGATACGCTGCCCTTTCTGACCCCATCCCCTTCACAGACGTCGAACATGCCCTCCGGATCGCCAAGGAGCAGAGATGGTTCGAGCAGGGCCTCCCGGCTGCCGTCTATGCAGCAGAGGCTCCTGGCGTCAGCACGGGCACTAGGATGGTGGGTGTGGCCTGGAGCTGCGATGGCTGGACGGAAAGAAGCATCCTGAAGGGGGAGGGAGGAGGCAAAAGCTTCAAGATCAGGGAAGGGAACATACTCGTCCTCGAAACCGTCAGGAGCGATCTCGACCTCACCAACTGCATGCTCTTGCACTTTCCGCAGGGCCAGAAGCGCGCCAAGGACTGCCCTCCCTCATGGTCGGACGTTCTCTGCGTCGAGATAGTCGAGCACGAGAGAGGGTCCAACGAAGTTCGCGTCCGCCATCGGTCAGGCCCCTCCCTGTCCAGCTGCAGCGGGCGGTACGTCCTGATGCGAGACACGTCGGCCCTCTGCTTCCTGGCAAGCACGGGCAACTGTCCAGCTGGAGGCGTGCTGAGGACATTCGAGAACGAGCTGCCGTACGCCATCGTGAGCAAGAATCTGCACAGTGCTCTAGAGCGAGCGATCTGGACGGCGGAGGAGTACAGCAGGGAGATCTGGGAGTGCATCAAGTTCAACGCGCCGCTGCACACGCACGTGAAGAAGAAGAGGAGGGGGAACAAGCCGCTCGAGATCAACGAGCGGGTGAACGAGCTGCACGACTACCGGAGGAGCTATGAAGCCGTCTCGAGGAAGGGCTCCGGCAGGGCCACGATCGACCACTGCGACTGGTGCAAGAACGAGGACGTCAGCAAGAGGGGGCAACACTCGCTCCGCTTCCTCCTCTTTGCAGAGTGTCAGATAGGAAAGACGGGAGCCTACCTCCACCTCCTCGACCTCCTCCGCGAGAAGATCGTCGGCAGCCCTGAGCAAGACTTCGCGCACATCCCTCCGGTCCAGCCCGGGTGCCTCCTCGACCCCCGCTGCTCGACCCCGACCTCTTGGACCCACCCGTACTGGAAGGATCTAGCTGGGGTCCACATGGGCAAGTCGAGGCTGCTGCAGCTGAAGGTGGGCAAGTACCACAAGCTTGTCATCTTTCAGCGCCTGAAGCTCCTCCTCAAGTGCGTTGAGAAGTCGGGCACGTCGTGGGTCAAAAGTTACGTCGACGGGATTTTCTCCCTCCCCTCCCCGGACAACCTGGAGGGAGAGTGTGTGCAGGCGAAGTGCAAGCAAGAAAGGCTCGAGAGCCTGAAGAAGCTGGACAGCTCGGCCCCAGTTGAGGTGCAGCTCGGGCCGTCGGATGGAGGCTCGACGACGTTCAGGGTCACCGACGAGACGCAGCTGAAGGAGTTGCTGGAGTGGGACATGAACGGGAAGGACGCGTGCTCGGTGGTGGAGGAGGTGCTGAGAGACGAGCTGACGACTCGCTTCAACGAGAAGATGCTGAGAAAGACCAAGGGAGGCTTCTGTATACCCTCCTCCTTCCACTCCTCCAACGCTCAGAGCGTCGCCTGGAAGTGCAGGGGGGGCGAGAGGGAGGAGGTGGAGGGGCAGCAGGTGAGTGCTCACGAGTTCGCTGCGAAGAAGCTCCAGGGACTCCCCTCGGCAAGGGAGAGGAAGAGACCGATCCTGCTCACTCTGTCTGACCGCATGAGAACCTTCAGCCTGTCGAAGCTCTTCGGGGAGGACAGGACCACTTGGCCGCAGATCTCGTTTCCCTACGGTCAGGAGGAGGTGGAGCGGTACTTTCAGGTGGAGGACGGCAAGGTGACCGGGGCGAAGGAGGAGGAAGTGGAGGGGTCGATTCGCAACTGGGTTTTCACGGCTTCGTATGAGCGAGATTCAGAGAGCTCGAGGAAGAAGGGGCGGTACGCGTTCCTCGACAGGAGCAGCGCGTTCAAGGAAGGGGGCAGGCAGGTCCCAGTCAGGCAGGTGCTGGTGGTGCGTCCTGACAGGAAGGAGCACGAGGGTCAGTTCAGTGCGTACATCAACGACGCTGGCTCCAGCTACATCATCGTTGCCCTTCCTGCCCGCATGATCATCAGCCGCTCTTTGGAGCAGCTCGGGTTCCGGAACAGCCAGTTCATGGGACAGATGACCGAGGGGGAGAGCCTGGTGTTGACGCCGGAGGTGGGAGGCATCGGGTACGCGAGGTTGTTTTCTCAGCTCTTTGCGTACCTGCTGGGCCTTGACAGGATCTGGATGGTGGACGACAACGTCCTGGAGTGTTACGAGCTTGACCTGAACTGCCTGTACCAGAGCTCCCCTCCCCAGCACCGCACCCAGCCAGCCCCCTGCTCCTTCGCGCGCATCATGCTAAGCATCCAGGACATGTTCGATCAGGAGCAGGGCCTGCCAGAGGCCCTGCTCAAGAATCGTCATGCCGCGTGCCCAACGACTGACAACTTCTTCACGCGCCAAACGCTGCACAAGCAGCAAGTCAGCTGCAAGGCAGTGAGAGGGGAGGAGGCGCAACAGGCGGCAGGAGGTCGGCAGAAGGAGGAGGCGCAGGCAGGAAGCTCGACCGTCAAGTCGAAGAGGGACTTCAGCGGAGACCTGAAGGGGTACGCGGTCATAGGAATCCATAGGAACGTCAACTCGTACTTGAAGGTCAAGAACCCGTTCAAGCTCACCCACAGCGTCTACTCTTTCTTCCTCCTCAACGTCAGGTCCACCATCAGCAAGGGCGTCCTGTACCCGCCGAAGCAGGTGTGGGAGGACGTCGAGTTCAACATCATGTGCGAGGAGCAGGGCCTTGCCGTGCTCAAGATCAACCGTTTCTTCCACCACAAGCAGCATGCAAGCTTCTTCGATAGGATCGAGCGAGCGGCAAGCAACCTCTC
>NW_005434445.1:46716-57130 GCF_000315625.1 Guillardia theta CCMP2712
ATGACGACAGGGTATGAGCAGGATACAGAGAGCTCCGACGACTTCAGCCCTCCGAGGGCAACCTTCACTCCCACCAAACCAGCGCAGGAGAAGCGCAAGGGCGAGGATCAGGTGAGAATTGGGGGAGGGAGCGAGGGAGCGAGGGAGCGAGGGAGCGAGGGAGCGAGGGAGAGTAGCTGCTGCAGCAGCTGTAGGAGGGGGAGAGCAGACTTTGGGGAAGGGGAGGGGGACAAGGAAGAGGAGGAGGGGCGTCAGCGCCAGCACCAGCAGCAGCAGCATGCGGGAGGCGTCGCGAGGTGCCGGAGCTGCTGCTGACTTGTAGTCAGGAGGAGGAGAGGAGCGCAAAGAAGGCGAAGACGAGCAAGTACCACCGGAAGTTGGAGAAGGAGTGGGAGGACCTGGTGAAGAGCGGGAGGATAGTAGAAGGTGACGTCATCAGCCACACCTCAAGCACTACTAGGATTCCAATCAAGGGGACCGTCACAGCGGACGGGAAGCTGCGCTGGCAGGACAACGGTGCCTCGAGAGTCTACGACAATCATGCTGGGCTCCTGCTGGGCAGCAACGACTACACCTGGGAGGACCTTCAACAGCGCTTCTCCAGGTGCAAGAAGAGCATCTACGTCAAGTCCTCTAGCGACGGGACGTCGAAGAAGCTCAAGGAGCTGCTCAAGGGGTTGGGCAAGAACAAGTGAGGTAGCGTGAGGGAGACAGTACAAGCACTGGCACTAGACCACGACAAAGCTCGGTTCTGCTCCTTCCTGCCACAGTGCTGTGCTACGAGGCTCATTCCTACTCCTCATAGTACTGCGGCAGCGTCAGAGACATCCAGCAGCAAGTGAAATCTGCTGCTCACAACTTGTACGCTCACAACTTGTACGCTTCTAGCCGCATCTCCCGGGCCTCCATTAGAGAACCGCTCGAACGAGTCTGTGAGCACGGACTCTACCTCCTTATCAAGGACTCTACTGGTCGACTTTCACCTTATCGATCGGGATCAAACACAGAAGCTCCTCTCCCTCTTTCCTTGCCTCTCTCTCCCTCCATCCCAAGCCATCCTCCCCCTCCCTTTCTCTCTTCGCTCCCCGAGCTCTCTCTCTCTCCCTCCCCCTCCTTTGCTGCCCCCTCCCACCGTCTCTCCTTCCTGCCTCCCTCTCGCTCTCACCTCTCTTGCTCCCTCCCTCTCTTGCTCTTCCTCTGGCTCCCCCTTCCCACATTTCCACCACGTCTTCTTCTTCGCTTCTCTGAGCCAGACTTGCGTTGTATTCACACTTTATTTACATCATTGCAATCTACTCGCATGCTTTCAAGCTCTATTTACATCGCTGATACCTCCTCAGCGTCATATCAGCCAGACTAGATACAACATTACACAAAGTCAAGATCTGTCAAGATCATGCTCTGCGCTCCTTACCGATCCATGAGCAATACTGTTGCTGCAGGTGTACATGCTTGCAAGCCCCTTCATCACACACAGTGTGCTGGCATGTAGCCTCGTCGACGTCTTGCAGCAGCTTCTTCGTCTCCCATCAACCCTTGACGAGAGGTGTTTGATCTACTTTCGATCACCCTGCACTTTGACAGTACGCTTCGAGTCGAGCCCATCCGATGTCCTTGTTGCTTCTCCTTCCTGTTCTGTACATGGCTGCCGCGAGTAGACGACGGTCTGCTCTGCTGATGCATCTGCAGAGCATGCGCTGCTCTTGGCTTCATCACCAGAGTCTTTTTGTCGCTGTAGCCCTCTGAGCGCATGAAGCCTCGCAGAAGTCGTAGACGGCGTCGAGCTGGCTGCTGGGAGGACAACAAGTCCACATGCATGCGAATGTTGCTAGAGGCGTCGCTGCCATGTTCAGATACTTGTAGGGTTGTTGTGTTGAAAGAAGTTGTTCAAGAAAACATGGATAGGACGAGCATTCAGTCGGGTAGCGTTGTCTCGGACTTCATGAGTCGAAGCATGTCGCGGTTGGGCAGCTTTGTGAAGGAGACATTGAATGGGTCGGCAGAGCAGCGCTTTGCTACGTTGGCGGTCATGCAGTCGCAGACGTATGCTCCGTCGGAAACCGTCATCCGTCCGGAGGCTGTCGTACGTGCGGATAGTGTTGCCAGTGGTCGTACTGCGTCTACATGGTCGGGGAGCAGGGATGAAAACGAACGAGATGATCCCGCCCTTCCCTTGAAAGCCAGTTTTCGTGACATCTTGGAAGAAAACGAGCAACTACGCCGGACATGTAGAGAGCTCAGGTCGGTGGAACAGAACAACATGGATAAGATGCACGACCTTATAAAGGCACTTGCAGAATCCCAGCGAGAGAACCGCAAGCTCGCTGAGGAGGCGGCGGAGATGCGGGCCCAGCTTTGTGAGCGGGATCGGGAACCCGAGGTCAAGCCTACTAAGCCGAAGCATGCGGAGAATGACGGTGGTCAGATTTGCAAACTAGATCCGAAGTCGTTGCTGCAGTACAATGGCGAACAGACAATGGAGAGATCAATCGTCTCATGGATTGGGTACCTGGAAGGCAGATGTAAATTCCACCGTATTGCACGCCACAGGTGGGTAGGTGCCGAGAAACTCGAGCGTCACGTGCAGAAGCAAGGCAGGCAAGGGCCCAGGGAGACCGTTGAAGCGTGTTCTGCAAGATTCCAGGCGATGGTTACACACCTGCAGGCGTGCTACCTTGTGTCCAAGAGACCTAGTGTTGCGCTGCTTATAGAGCGACTGGGTCAAGATCATGGAAGAGAAGGCGCATTATGCTTCAGAGCCTGGTGCACGGTTGTGAATCAGCTCACTCGATCTGGCGAAAAGTTTTTGGCAACTCGAGTTGGACGCCGCTCGAGGAAGTACACCTGTTTCATCACGAAGTTTGGGAAATATCAGTATCGAAGGATTCCTTTTGGCTTGACGGTGGACTCGGCTAATCAATTTCAGAAATTTCTCGAGAGTGTTCTTCAAGGTCTCGAGAATTGCCTATGCTATGTCGACGATGTTTGCTTGATCAGTTATGGAAGGACATCACACATGAGGTCTTAGTTCGAACGTGACAGGCTCTGGATCGATTCCGTAAAGAGCAATTGTTTGGGAAGAAGTCGAAATGTAAGCTGTTTCACTTTGAGATTGATTTCCTCGGTTTCCACATCAGCGAGGCAGGAGTTTCGACACAAGAGAAAACGGTACAAGCGATCGTGGATCGTACGGCACCTCAGACAGTGAAGGAACTCAAGTCGTTTTTGGGAGTGTTGTCGCACCAAAGAGCTCTTTGGTTTCTTGACGGGATCACTTCGTGTGTCAACACTGGATCGAGAGATACTTGTAGGAAGTTTTCCTAACACGTACTCAAAGTTGAGAGTCGGTTAAATCAGAACGAGGCTCGACTCACCGTCACAGCGGCCAACTCAAGTCTAGACGTTCCCTGTGGGAACGGCATCAGATTTGAACAGAAAAAAACAAGAACAAAGAATGACAGGCTCATACTTGCTTGCGTCCGAGGGCAACCAGCCTCTGGAGGCAATGCACATTGTTTCTTCACGTAAAAGAATATGAACACCATGGTGCTTAAAGTGCTTATTATATCGAAAGCCAACAAACAAACGAAGATTGGTATGATGTCACAGAATATTCCACGGTTGAAGCTGATGACGTCCACATAAAGACTGTAGATGCCCAAAAGTAGGGAGATAAAGGTGTAGCATACCCTGCATTGCCAAGGTATAGTACAACCCGCGCAGCCTTTATCATCATCCGTGGCATCATCAGCAAGTTTGGCGGAATACACGGCACAATGAAGTAACATTTGCACAATCTCTAACCCTAAATTCCATGGCACAATGTATTGGATTGCAGCACATTCTTCATTCTTCATCAGGGTTGGGACAACCATTCCTAGGCCTAACCCCAAGAGCAGAACAAGAGAAAATGGTTTGCCAGTGGATGCTTGCAGGAAAATGGTCGAACAGATACCCAACAATGCAAATATGGCTGAAACCATCCTTTGAATCACATACGAGTCACGAATATTGCAATGCCCGAAACTCTCGTTCTTTGTGTCAGGCTTGAGTATGACCTTTTTGCCATCAACTAGGGAAATTCTGTTCATCTTTTTTGGAACGCATCCACTGGAAGCTGTGTTGTGAACCCATGTAAATCTCCTCATCATACAACCATCATCCTTGCGGCACAAATGAAAATCAGAGACGTTCAACAGAAGATTATCATCAGCTTGACAGCTTTGATTGCTGCTCAAGTAACATTCGTCTCCATTCTTGCACCATACCATAGAGTCCTGAGAGATGGATTCGTCAGAATACATTGTGCCTTCCGCTGTAGACTGACACCAAAACGAACACCCCTGCAGTACCATACCACAATCCTTTTCACACCGACATTGCTCCAGTTGTCCATCGAGTGTTCTAAAGGATGGCCATGATGCATGATAGCAAGGTAACGTGTTTTTGTCAAATTCAAAACCACAAGAGAGGACAAGCCAGCAAATGCCATAGAAGATATACATTGGAGACTATTGTTGTTGAGATAAAGATACTGCAAGTTGGAGAGCTCGTCAAAGGTTCTGTTAGTTATGCTCCGAATGCCCTTGGAATCCAAGTGCAAACTTCTGCTTTTATACCCCCACCGATCACTTCCACAGTCAACTCCACAGCTCCCCTCTTTTGACAACAAACCCTCATCTGAAATATGGAACGTACAGTTCCCACAGCGCACACTGGCACTGCTTTTACTCTCAGCCTGTGGGCACCATGACATCCAAACCCCTTGTACTGTCCACAACACTTTGAACACTCTCAGCATTCTCGCCATGCGCCCTCTTTGACGGATCGTCCCAGCACACTACGATCAAGTTGACTACCCAACCGTTTGCGGGTGATCGCTTTATCCATTGCACCCTTTTACTCAAAGTTAAGTTAAAAATCAGTACGAGGACAATCAGGAGAGTCGAGGAGGCTTGACCTTGACACTGCCGCACAGGCCAAACGGCGAGAAGAGAAAAGACAGCGAGAACCAAACCCAATCCTGCCTCAGTGACTGCTGTCCCCCAAACTTAAGTGATACCTTCCTAGACGGCTGAGACGGTTCACTTAACTGCACAGTGCGGCCGCCTCCGATCGGCCGCCTCCGATCGGACGGAGTCCACCGTGACATAGGCTAAACCCTAAACCCTGGAGAGTCAGGGCCATCGCCGGTGTGTCAGAACGGTGCATTCGGGGCGCGCCGCGGGGGCGCGGCCCTCCCGGGCCCCGGCGGGGGGACGCCGGCTCAGCGGCTGCTGGCAGTCACGGTGCCACTGGGCCCGGCAGGCCCGGCCAGCCCGCGGCTGAGTGACTCTGTGAGTACCAGTTGGCACGGGAATAGTCCGTCGGATCCGGCGGCGGGGCCCCCCGCCGGCGGCCGCCACCCGCCCGCGGAGTCCGATCCGCTCGGACCGTGACTGCCGACGGCGGGGGGGTGGTACTAATTTGAAGCCCGGCCCGGGGGACGGCCGCCTCCAGCCTCGCCGGAGTGGCCCGCAGTGAACCGTCCGACGATCTGGCCTGTACATGGCCCGCGGGGTCAGGCCGCCCCACGGCCCGGGCCAGGCCCCCCCGCGTACGCACTGAGTACTACAGTAGCGGCGGCGGCGGCGGCGGCGCCGGGCCCCGGCCCCGGCGGCCCCACTGAATTAAGAATATGGAATTAAGAAATTAAGCTCAGGATTAAGAAAGAGGGAGGTGGATTTAGAAAGTGACACCTGTCCGCGTTATGGAGGGAGGGGCGACAAAGCAGAGAGGAAGAGGATATGAAAGGAGTGAGGAAGAGAAGATGACAGAGAGAAGATGAGTAGACGCTGCAGAGAGGAGGGAGAGAGGAGAGATGAATGGTACAACGAGATAGAGGAATTTGCTAGGGACGGCGAGAAGGGATCTGAACGCAATGAGAGGGTTTTTGTACATGAGACAGAAACACAGCGCAGATGTAGGGGGGAATGAAGACATTCTCATGTTGTTCTTCTTGATGGATATCATGAGAATGATGCTCAGGCAGAATATTGCAGTCTTCACTTCTTTAGTGGGATCGATCTCATTTGAAGGCTTGAAAGTATATGGTTAATCATCTCATACGAGCATGCCTTTTTTTTTTTGATTGTTGTTAGAGCAGTATGTTGGAACGTTCCCTTAATTCTTTTCTTATTTCCACCTACAGGCAGCAGGGAAGATTCGTCTTGAGTCTCCAGTGCATTTGCCTACACCTCTTGCCATCGCACATCGTCTGAGCAATGGATCATCTGCTGGGTTTGGTCGGCGACGGGTACGCTCTCGTTGCAGCTGACCGCAACGTGAATCACTCGATCATCGCGGTGAAGCACGACGAGGACAAAATCCTCAAACTTGACAATAGCAAGCTGTTGGGATGCGTTGGTGAGCTGGGAGACACCAAGAACTTCTCCGAGTACGTCCAAAAGAACATGGCCCTCTACGCTCTCAGGAATGGCTGCCACCTGAGCACGCATGCTGCTGCTCATTTCGTCCGCGGAGAGATCGCGCATGCCATTCGTCACTCCCCTAAGATGTGCAACATGATTCTTGTGGGGTTTGACGGGGACAGCGGCCCCAGCCTGTATCACATCGACTACTTGGGAGGCATGCATAGGATGAACTATGGAGCCCACGGCTATGGCGGGTTCTTTGCTTCCTCCCTCATGGATAGGTGAGCGGCTTCCTTGGTTCCTTGTGTCTGACGTGCAGCAGATTATGGCGTCCTAACATGCCGCTGGAGGAGGGGATCCAGCTCATGAAGAAGGCGTTCGCCGAGATCAACCAGCGCTTTCTGGTTGGCGGAGCCACCTTCACTCTGAAAGTGGTGGACAAGGACGGGACTAGAATCATTGACCTGGGAGAGCAGAACAACAGCATGCAGACATGAAAGGACTTGGACGTGTGAGATTTACAATGAGATGTTGGGATTGCGGCGACCGTGCCGAGTTTCAGCAGTGCGCCATTCAGCAAGGTTTAACTAGATTCAAGCTCGTACAATCGGCATCAATACAGGAAAAGGGAAACCGAAAGCGAAGCTTGTTGATTCCTCTCTATCTCTCTCCCTCACTTCTGGAACTCTCCATCAAAACTCGTGAAGCCCGCAAGCTTGAAGATGGGATAGAATGGCTGCACCGACAGTCAGTGACCGCCGCGCTCTCCTCCCTGCATCCTCCCTGCCCTCCCCTCCCCGTCTCACCTTCTCGCTGATGTTGGAGCACCAGTGCCATGCCGACGTCAGCCGACCATCTATGCATGAGCCTGTGCGGTATGAGATCCGACAACCTCCTCCACCATCTCACCAGCATCGTAGAAGTTGTCAGCTCCCGATCCGTCGAAGGCCGAGCTGTACAAGTGTGAGGGAGAGATGGGACGAGAGGGAGGGAGAGGAAAGAAGGGAGTGGGAGGGATGGGTGGAGAAGGAAGGAAGGAGAGGAGGGGGAGTGGGGGAGTGAGTGAACGAGTGAGGGAGGTCACCGGAAGAAGTCAAGAAGGATATCTTTCTGGAGCTTCTCGGGCCCTCCGAAGGTTGTGCGGATGTAGCTCTCGATCTGCTTATCCGTTAGCCCTCCCACACTTGCCTTCTGCTCCATCCCCTCCCCTCCCCCTCCCCCTCCCCGTCCCCGTCCCCCTCCCTTGCTGCTGCTGCTGCTAATGCCTTTCCCTTCCCCTTCCTTCCAACCTGCGGGTTCTTGCACAGCTCTGGGATGTTCCTGAGGACGATGACGATGGGGTTCAAGATACTTGCTACCTGCAAGAAGAGTGAGGACGGAAGGGGAGGAGAGCCGGTACACGGTCAAGGGAGGAGGGAATAGACGACAGCAGGTCTAAGGAGCAGGGAGGAGGGAGGAGGGAGGGAGGAGGGAGGAGGGCACCTGAGTGTACTTGTCGATGAAGATGAGAGCGTTGGGGACGTTGTTGTCTCCGAGATGAACGACGGAGGAGCCGATCCAGGAGCCAACGCGCTGCTGAGTAGAGTGAAGGATGTTCCTCATGGCCTTGGAAACTCTTGGGGCGGCTTGAACCCTCTGAAAAGCTAGTGAGAAGGGGAGGAGGAGGAGGAGGAGAAGAAGGGGAGCAGAAGGGGAGGAGGGAAGGAGAAAAGCAGGAGGGGAGGGAGGGGCGGAGACAAGCGACAGGAAGGGGCAAGGAAGTGGATAAAAGGGAAGGGGGAAAGGGAGGGAGGAAGAGTAGTTCTGCCGAGGAGAGGAGTGAAGTGAGGTAGCAGGGACCTGCAAGCCTTGCCCTGTGTCCTTGAGGTCATAACGATTGTCTGGACTCAGCAGATCTTCTTCGGCGAGGCACCAGAGGCTGGAGGAGCGAAAGTGAACGACAGCGAAGAATCAAGAGATTGACGGAGAAGGGAAGTCGACAGGAGTATGCGAGGAGGAAGAGGAGGAGGATAGATACTGAAGTAGTGAGCAGGAGGAGGGGTAGTCGGATGATGATGATGATGATGATGAGGAGGAGGAGGAATCAACCGGAACATATCATGAGCAATCTCCTTCCACAGCGTGAGGGACTGAAGGACGTACTGGTACTGCTTGGCATGGCTGCAAGTTCACCTTCAGCTCTGCTTCCTCCCTTCCTCCCGACCCACCTATGCGACAACCTCGCTCCTCCTGCCCCGTCGGCGATCGACAGGTCGTAACCTTCCTCGATTCTGTCCGGGTTGAACAAGGTGGTCTGAATGGGGACGTCAGCGAGAGAGGAGGAGGAGAGGACAGCAATGATGTGCGTGAGGACGGCATGTGGAAATGAGAGGAGAGGGAGGGGAAGGAGAGGAGTGTGGGAGAGGAAGGTGGAAGAGGAGGTGGAGGAAGGAGGCAAGAGAGGGCGAGGAGAAAGGTGAGGGGGACAGGGAGACAAAAAGCGAAAGGGAGGAGGACGGAGGGAGTAGGGAAGGGGAAGGAGGAAGGAGGAGAGAGCAGGGGAGGGAGGAAGAGGAGGGAGGGAGCAGGGGAGGGAAGGGAGGAAGAGACCAGGTAAGTGATCATCTTGTTGACTGGATCTCGGTTGGCAGTGAGGAAGCTATGGTTGTCTCCGATGGAGTATAGACACAGTTGAATCTCCTCCGCCTCAATCCTGGCCCAGCTCGTCACCAGCTCCCCCTGCTCCCCACCTTCCTCTCCACTCTCTACTCTCTGCCTGCCCTCCTGCCTGCACTCCCTCGCTCCTCCTCCGTTCCCCTCCCGCCACTTCACCTCCACCTCCTCCTCCTCACCTCTTGCTGGAGTATTTCTGCGCGAGGTGCTCGATCGCACGGTGTTTCTCCATGCTCTCTCGGTTCAGTTGGTTCCTCGACTTCACCCCGTCCGCTAAGATCTCTCGCGTCGCTACCGTGATCAGCCCGTCCTTGAGAACTCCCTGCCGGCCATCCTTCACCTCCTCCCCTCCCCTCCTCCTCTGCATCCTCCGTCCCTCTGTCCCCTTCCCTCCTGTTTTCTTCCTCCCTTCCTCTCACTCGTCCCCTGCCTACTTTCTGTTTCCCTTCCTCCTCTGCTCCCTCTTCCACCCTCCTCGTCGTCACCGACCTCGGCTCCGCGCTCTTCCAGGTAGGAGAAGACAGTCTTGAGGGGACGCACACAAGAGATGTCAAGGAATTGCTGAACCTCCTGAGAGCTTGAATCCTGCAGCTCATCAGCCTCTTCCTCCTCCTCCCTCCTTCTCTCCTCCTCCCCCCTCCTCTCCTCCTCCCTTCTCTTCCTCCTCCTCCCTTCTCTTCCTCCTCCTCCCTTCTCTTCCTCCTCCTCCCTTCTCCTGCTCCTCCCCCACCAAAAAATTCTTCTCTTCCTCCTCCTCCTTTACCCATCTTTCCTCGCTGCGTCTATCATCCCCTTCTTTCCTCCTCCACCCCCGCCTCCTCCCTCCACCTCATCAGCATCCGCAGCAACTTACTTGCAGCATGTAGATCAGCTTCCCGTACTCCCCGCGCATCTTTTCCGGATTCATCACCTGGTTGTCCCGTCAGCAGGTAGCAGCGGAGTTGGACCGGAAAACAGTGGAAGGAGGAAGGAGGAAGGAGGAAGGAGGAAGGAGGAAGGAGGAAGGAGGAAGGAGGAGGATGACGGTGTGTGGAAGGTGTAAGAAGGACAGAACAGAGGGAGGAGGGTAAGGGAGGTATACCTTGTGTCTTCTTCCGATCTCTAGGATTGTTTGAAAGAATTCCTTCAGGACAATTTAGGTGACGTGTGTTCTCTTCCCCCCTCTACACTCCCCTCTTCTCCTTTCTATCCATAATCCCTCGCCATACATCCCAATCTGGAAAAACTAAGCACCTCCCGATTGTGTTCCCATCTGTGTCCTCGGACACTGAGGACCAAACTGAGAACAAGCTGAACAAGGACCACTACTGAGGGTAGTAAGGAGAAGCCGGCGTACGAGGATGGAGACA
>NW_005434445.1:57230-62305 GCF_000315625.1 Guillardia theta CCMP2712
TCCCCCCTCCCCCCTTCCCCCGTTCGTCGAATCGTCATCCCCTCCTCTTCATCATCTTTCTCCTTTGCACATCTCCCCCTCTTCTCCCCTCCCATCCTCCTCCCCGCTTCTCTTCCTCACCTCATGCTCCTTGAACTCTCTGCTGTCCATGAGCTCCTTCCCCGCGGTGTAGTCGGTCGCAATCAGCAGAGAGGAGAGGAACGAGCAGATGTCTTGCAGCTGCATGTGAACTCTCTTCGCCTTCTTCACTCCCGGCGTGTCCACCTTGTCCGTATAGCCGCTCACCTGCTCCTACCTCAGCGCTCCTCCTCCCTCCCCCCGCCCCCTCTTCCTACCGAGAGCGCTGCCTCCACCAGCCGCAGCTTCTTTCTCTCCGCCAGCGTCAGGCGTATGGGGATATATTTGGCTCTCTCAATGAAGTAGTTTCCTACACTGCTAGTCAATATACAGAAGACCCTGCTGCTGCTGCTGCTGCTGCTGCTGCTGCTGCTGCTGCCCCCCTCCTCCTGCTCCTCCTCTTGCTATTTCCCCAGCCCTTGCACCCTCTATTCATCCAGCTCTCAATTTTTTCTCAAATTTCCCCTCCTCCCACCTGCATCCACCCTCGGCTCGGAGGACACGGCGGAAGGGACGGGCTGGTCGGCGGAGGTCATTTCTTCCCGCTCGTCGCTGCTGGCTTCGTCGTTGGGCGTCAGGCTGATGGGCGCGTGAGACGATCTCTTGCCCTTCCGATGTAGCATCTGGAGGAGAAGACATCAGGGGAACAGATGACGGGGGAGAGGACCAGATCGAGAGGGAGGAGGAGGAGGAGGAGGAGGAGGAAGCGAAGAGGGTTATGTTACAGAGAAGGCAAGGAATGAGACGAGAAGTTGGCAGGAAGACACACGAGGATTAGACGGAGCTCGAGAGCAGAGAGGAAAAGGGGGAAGAAGGATGCAAGGATGAGGGAGGGAGGGAGGGAGGGAGGAAATTGCTTGAGGGATTCATGCCAAGTCTTTTCAGTGAAGGATTATTGGTGGCGAGGAAGATACGTACATTGAAGCAGACTCTGCAGTATTCATCGCCGCATTCCTCGCACCTCACTCTCGCCCTCTGGTCCTTACAGTCCACACAGAAACCCTGCGGCGCGTCCTCTGTCTGAGCCTGACCAAGTTGACAAGCGTATCAGTGAATGCCAGCGCATGTGCTGAAATGTGCATACACTGCATCAGTAGACACATTGAAGTTGTGCAAGTCAAAAATCATCAGTGAAGAGGAGAGCACGACAGTAGAAGAGGAGGAAACTCGTCGTCTCTGATCTCGTTCTTCTCACCTCAACGTCCATCACTGTGTCCTCGTCGGCAACCTCTTCAGCACCATCCAATACCCTGAGCAAGGGAGTCAGCCGATCGGGCAATGGTCAGAAGAGCGGAAGAGGAGCAAGATGATGATGACGGAGAAGAAGAAGAATATGATGATGAGAGATGGAGAAGATGATGATGATGGAGGTTTAGAGACGACGACAACGACGATGATTATGATAGATGTCTATCTAGTCGATGATGACTGTGGCGACGATGCCAAGTGCAGTCATGATGAGCAAAGAGACGGAGAACTCGTTGATGAATACAGTGGTGCATCTCACCTTGCCAGTCGAGAGCTCGAAGCCGCCGTCATGGCGTCCTCGCTCTCTCCAAACAGGCAGCTGTGTGAAAAACCCTGGGTAAAGCTAAAGTCATCTCCCAGCAGCGATCGCGAGCCCCCTCCTCACCGTCTTGAAAGAACCTCTCTGTACTCCAAGTCGAATGCCCAGGAACCTGAACAAGCAACTTCGAGTCTGAGAGACGAACGTCAGGCAAGGCATGTCAACGATGGCGACATAAAAGCGACAAGGCAGGGCAAGATGACAAGAAGCATGGAGGGCGTCAACGAAGCAGATCTCACAGCGGCTCCACATGCATTACCTGGGAGAACAAGACAGAGAGAACTATCACCACAAGGGCAACAGCAACCTCCAACGTGATTGGGAAGATGGTGGAAGCACAGCGTTAAGTGTTGATCAAGGGGCAAAGCGCTGCCCCTGCCGACAAATGTCAGGAAACAGAATAGGAGGAACCGAAATAGATATTATTGATCACACACCAATCTCCACCTTGACTCAATACACATTTCATTACCTTACTTTACCTCGCTTCTCATCACCCTCATTTTTGCCACTTTCATCTCATCTCATCTCATCTAACCTCATCTCATCTCATCTCATCTCATCTCATCTCATCTCATCTCATCTAACCTCATCTCATCTAACCTCATCTCATCTAACCTCATCTCATCTCATCTCATCTCATCTCATCTAACCTCATCTCATCTCATCTCATCTCATCTCATCTCATCTCATCTCATCTAACCTCATCTCATCTCATCTCATCTCATCTCATCTCATCTCATCTCATCTCATCTCATCTCATCTCATCTCATCTCATCCCATCCCATCCCATCTCATCTCATCTTCCTCTCCCTCCCTCACTCCCTCTCCGCCCCCTTCCGCATGCGCCATTTCTCTACATGCTCCCGCTCACTTTGAAGATGTACCTACCCCCCACCTGAACATTTGCACTTACCCCTACCCCTCTTTGAAGTACCCCCACCTATTCATTGAGCAAAAGTAACCCCCCTTTTCATACGTAAAAAAATACCCCCCCTTTGGAGGCACCATGCTAGGTTCAATATCACCCTACCCTTGCCAATCATTGCTACCCTCTTTTCTAGTGGGATATGTACCCCTGCTTACCTCTCTACCCCACCTCACTTTCAACCCGGAGATAGCCTATCTTAGTTGGGTGGGTCCCTCTTAAACCCAGAGCATGGTGTGGTCAGACGGGAAGGGTGAAAGGGGGTAGTGTCTCAGATTTAGTGGGGTGGGTAGTGTTGACCGCAGTTGACAACCTCCAAAGGGTGGGTACTTTATAATAGGTAGATAGGGGTACTCAAAAATCAACGGCGGTGTAGTGGGATGCCAACAGGGGGGTAGGAGGGGTGTCGAGGGGGTGGGGTGTGCAGGTAGGAAGGAAGTTTGACATCATATGGGTGGGGGTAGTGAAAGCAGAGCTCCGGGGTAGTCTGGTGCGTTATCATATATATATATATATATGAATATAAATTAATAGAGCATTTTCAACTAATATTTTGATATAGGCTGACCTTTTTATAAATATTATTGATAATACATCAACACCCACTTTGTGCGGAAATATATAAATATTTTAAATGTTATCGATACTGATTTTACAAATACTTATAAAATAAAACATTGTTCAAAAAATACCCTCGTCCCCCCTCGGTCCTCCTCCTTTAAGTGCCCATGCCGGCCGGGGGCGGGGCAGGGCAAGAGAGAGGGGGACGGGGATGCAGGGGAGGGAAGGTGCAGGTAGAGGAGGCGAGAGATGGACAGCAGAGAGAGCAGGCTCTTAGAATCCTTCCCTTCCGCATTGTCATATGCTGTGCTCCTTCCTGGGTGACTCCCCGTGGCATGTCCCTCCAAGGAGGTGTAGGATGTTTGCTGGTGATCCACCAGATGGGAGACATGTTTGAGCTTGGCGTGAGTTCTGATCCTTGAAGTGTCCAGGTCTCCTCAACGTCCGCTGGTTTGAAGAAGTTCGGATGTGGTCAAGAAAAGAACCCAAGCGTCATTGTGTTGTTGCAACCTGCATCTTTGTCCGGGGGGTGTAGAGCGAAGATTTGGAGCATGGTACATTCCAAGCGTTCTTCATCAGTGTCTCTTCTGTTTCTCTGCATTAGCACAGTCCTTGCTAGCTTCTATGATTCGACTTCAGTCTCACAAGCTCGGATACCGTCATCGTCCTTGTCTCCTTCAGGCGCCAGGCTGTCGTCTCGTCTCCGTGGGGGATCCGCCTCGTTGCCTCATCCAGCGAACTCATCGGGCTGGTTGGATGTCGACGAGAGAGAGCAGGCGGAGCATGCAGAAGCCTCGATGACCCATAGGCTCCCATCCTTCCGAGATGAGGACCCGACGGAGTCCGATGGGAAGCAGCGGGCAAGCATTGTGTATGAGGGGATAAGGCCTTCGATCTCGCTGCGAGACGCCTGGCACTCTCCCTCCACCGAGCCCTCGGCTCCTCTTGACCCTCAGGTCCAGCTGAAGTGGCACAACCAGCTCATGAAGGAGGCCAAACAGATGGGAAAGCTGCAGGATCATAGGAGCAAGGAGGGCAGGAGAGCGGCGGCCAGGTTTGACTCTGCCGAGTCGTATGACAGCGAGCTCCAGCATAGCTCGAGCCTGAGGGCGAGGAGCGAGGAGCGAGAGAGCTTGCAGCAGCCTGCCAGGAGGCCCTCGAGCAGGAGGGAGGGAAGCTCCACAGAGGCTTCCTCCACCATCCTCCGGTTCAAAGTTGACGTGCTGGGGCTGAGGGAGGGAGAGGAGGTGCTGGTAGTGGGCAACCATGGGAAGCTAGGGAGCTGGGATCCTGATCGCGGGCTGGAGCTGAGCAGCGAGGGAGACAGGAAGGAGTGGAGGGGGGAGGTGGAGCTGATGCTCCCTGGGGACCTGGTGGCCTACGAGTACAAGTACGTGGTGAGGTCGGGTAAGGAGTACAGGTGGGAGGTCAAGATACCTAACAGAAAGGTCACGATCCCGTCTGACTTCTTCGGAATGATCGTAGTCGTCCAAGACGGCACGTTCAACATGATGAGCCCCACCAGGGTGCTGCTTCCCCAGCCCCGGGAGGATCCACGGGAGGACGCCGAAGACTTCGGGCGGGAGGAGGAGGAGGCGGAGGCGGATGAGAGGCAGGAGCAGGCTGCTGCTGGAGCAGAAGAGGGAGAGGGCAGATCTTTAGATGGAAACCTGGAGGCCAGGTCATGGCATACCCTTGAGAGGGAGCAGCTCGAAGAAGCGTCTGGCAGGCCGGCAGCAGCAACAGCAGGAGCAGGAGCAGCGGAGGAGGAGCAGGAGGCAGCGGAGGCTGGGGGGGAGGAGGAAGACGCAGACGAGAAGACTCTTCTGCAGCGGGAGCTGGAGGTGACGAGGTCGAAGCTGAGCCTCATGCTGTCCATGGTCGACAGCCTGCAGGACGCGC